>NW_027069419.1:0-48799 GCF_037157495.1 Lathamus discolor | reverse complement strand
TGCAAATGAAAGCATGGGCTTCCCTTATGCATGAGGCTTCCCTTATGCATGACAATTTCTGTGATGGATAACTAGAAGATAGTAAGTGTTGCATTGCCTGCTCATTTCCTAAGACTTAACAAAGATTTACGTCAGAATGAGAGATAATGCATTGAACATTATAGAAGCATTATCTGAATCAATGGCACGCACTTGCCTGTAATACTCTATTTGCCTCCAAAAAAGCCACAGAGGACATTCCAGAGTTAAGTAACAAATGTGACCAGGAGCAGAAAGTTTCTCTACAGAGGAAGACTGACGCTATTGAGGTCAGAATAAAGATGCTTAATAAAAATTGGGAAATGATCCAAATATATTGCACCATTACTGAATACTGGATGATTGCCTCAGAGGCTGTGTAAATCTGTAGTATCAGCTTTGAGTACCATGGACCTAGTCCTGTTGCTGTCACATATGTGCAATGATTTTGAGGAATGTTAAAGTGGGGGAAAATTTGGCCCAGATTAACATCAAACTGAAAAAGTAAGTAGTATTCTGAAGACATAAAGTCGAGTTCCCATCTCAGAAAGAAGAGGAACCCAGGCAGTCACTGAGGCAGGCACTGAGGCTAGGAATTCACAGTCACACAGGAAGGAATTGGCAACTTCATAAGGGAAAAAAACTCACCCAGGGACAGAGGGTGTGATTGACAGGAATTGCTATGAAGTATATTGTGCTGGGCATAACCAATTTCTCTCCAATGGAGGGAAAGGTGGAAGGACATATCTTCAATCAATAGTCAGTTATTGACTACTGAGACTGTAGCAGCTTTCCTGAAGCAATTAGTAGTGGTAATACATGGATGCAAAATACCAAAAAAAGTTTAACAAATCCAATGTGGCAATTCTTATATTTTTTTAGATAAAAGCTAGCTGACAGGAGACCAAGTGAAGTATAACAACAGATGGGAGAAATTCAGTTCTCAAGTGGGCTGCCTGTGATTTCACATTGTTTTGCAAGAATTAAAATAAGCTAAAATTTAAGACATGATAATTGCTTAAATCAGGTAAGTCAAATTCTGCATTCAGTTACATCTGTTATTTTATTGTTCTCTTCTTGTTGCTTTCTCCTGGGGTACAGGTATGACTGCATAGAAAACAAACCCATCCAGCAAAACTTGCAACTTGTCACACTTCTCAGTAAAGGTTTTACAAACTTTACCAGCAAAAGGAAGAGTCACTGGGGGATGCACTTTATGAAGGAAAATCAAGTCTCTTTTGGAAGAGTTCGCTGACAGCAGTGGAACCAATTCAGCTGTAGTTCAAATGGGAATCCTTGTTACAAAATAAAACAGCACTCTACCACCCAAATGCAGCTGAAAGTAACTGTTACGTAGAACATTGCATCAACATCAGACAGCCTGAGTAACCCTATCTATAACAGCAGCCCTGAATATTGTGGTACAGTTTCTCTCATTTGTTACATGTCTGCAATGATTTTTAGGGCTTTAAGTTGGGGAGATTTGGCCCAAAATAAGATAAAACTGATGATTTGGTCATTTTGCTCATGATGATTTGGTCATTTTACCTCCCTCTGCACGAAACATATTTGCTCAGTAGAAAGCAGCTGCCTTTCAAATACCTATACAACTTAGGAGACCATTCGGTAGTCTAATTCATCACCAATGAAGTCAGGCTGTATCCATGGCAGCTATGAGTGTAAATCTCTACTGTATAAAAGGTAGAGGCTGATAAAGCAGATTGTTGTACAAGTACACGTGTCTGTGCACACATAAAGTGAGAAAGCGTATGGCTTAGGGTGGGAATAAGGGAGAATAAAAAAGCCCACCAAAACCTTTACCAGAGCAACTCTGGGAAAGCTGTCAGCTGGATCCCAGCGTTGCAGGTGCCCTGGAGGACGCTGCTGAGGATAAGCTGGGGCAGTCACAGCATGAAGAGCCAGACAGGATGGTAAGGGATAATCCGGTAAAGGAACTTCACCCAGTGCAAGATGGTTCTGGCATAACACAGTGATGTTGTCCCTCAGGGAGAAAAACAGTAATCGCAGCCTGACCTTGGTCTAAGCATTACATTTGTTTCACAGAGAATAGCGCAGAAGACGGCAGTTTTGCTCCAGTGACTGGGCCCCAGGAGTTGGCAGCACACATATGTGCAGAGATGGGGAAAAAGACAGTCTCCCTTTAATCATTCTAAGCCTGGCATTAAGTCAAGCTTTTCTTCATCCTTTTCCAGTGAAACTAGAGCCTTCATTTCTTCCTTTCATTAAAATAAATGAATGTATGATTGATGATGCTGGAGCCTGATATCTCCCACGTGTTCAAAGATTAGCTATAGCAGTGGCTACTGCCAGCACAGCACATGTTGAAGTGTTGCAACCCTAATCTCCAAGTTCCTTTTTAAGGGCAGGAAGCCCATTTCCACGACCTAGTCAGCCACTGGCCTCTTTACTGCTGCAAAGGCACAAGCACAGTGGTGAATTTGTATAGAGGAATGCTACTAGGATTTACCTATTTTTACCTACTATGAATCAAGCTGTGGCTGCCTGCTCATCTCAGTGAGGCTGCTGAGTGACTAGGGAGCAGCAACACAGTAATTCACACAATGGCAGGTGCAACCAAACACAGGCAAAATTGAGGTCAAAACCAACCAAGTCATTAAAACCCTTCCTCTTACCATCCAGGCACACTGGTACACTCTGAGAATGGGCAGTTCTTCCAGAGACTAAGTCCATTTTGGAGAGGGTGCTGAGCTGAACCCGAACAGAAAACCATTTTGGGCTGATATTTTTTCATCTCAGACCACACAGGAACCGTTATTATAATGGTTTTGCTGAAGCTGAGCCAGGATGAGCAAACATTGATCTTTCTAGTTCAGAATAACAGATCAGGATTTGGCATCTTCACCAGGGACCTTCCTGCATGGTAACAGCTTGTTACTAACAGGGTTTGAATCTCACAACAACTTTAGCCCTTCATCAGCTTTCCCATCTGTCCCTGGACATACAACTTGCTGTGATGCTGCTTTGCTCTGCATACCTTTGCAGCAGGCTGTTCACCTGCAACTTCTCACCTGCGTAAACTGATGCTCCTCACCAGAGAAACTTGCAAATTCTTCTATTCCTCTGTTTGAAATGTCCCATGGGACTGCTGGGATCCCTCTGTGTCTGTTTCTTCCAACCCAAGTACATCCTTAAGCGGAGCTTAGATCCCAGATGCACATGTGTGTGTTCATGCGCTGTACAGGTACAGGCTAATCAGGGAAGGCAAAGAAGGCACTCTAGTCCTTCACCACTGGTGAGCTTGATTTTCCCTTCACTGACAAAATACTGTAACTACCCACTGTTGTGCTGCAGCTTCACTCAAATTTTTCTGCTCAACAAGGCATATTTAGGGAGGTAGAGAGAAACAGTCATACAGTAGTGCCAGAAATGCAAGTAGTACTGCAGCCCTCACAGAGAAGCAGGTCAACAAATTCTTCCCTCTCTTGAAGCTCAGCATGTAAAGCCATCCTCACTGCAGCTGCACACTGAAAGCTCCTGGTAACGTCAGTGCCAGACAACATCTCTGTGAATACCATACTATTTTCCCACATACTGTGTAATCCTCATCCTGAAATCCAGAGCCGCCCCAGTGTTGCCACTCACCTTCTTGGACTTGCCTTCATCCATCCCCATAGACTTAGTTTTGGATGATGAAAGGGAGAGTATGAAAACTAGAGGACCACTGTAAACCACAGAATGGAATCTGCTGCAAACCAGAATTATCCTTATATTCTGTATTTGCTCAGACCTGTGCCTTCTGTATGGCAGGAGATGCTGCAGTGACCAGTGGGCCATCACTGTGAAGTCACCAGAAACCCTACAGATTTACACTTGCATGAACAATAGCTCATGGGATTTGTAAGAGCTCAAAGTTCTGGAAATGAAGCAACATATTAAATCCAATTGGCTTAGTCTCAGATGTATCTCCCAGTTAACTACTTTGGGGATATCTCCTTCCTGTTCCCCTACACACACAGGTTGTCTTTTAAGAAATCCCCTTCTCTTTGGGTCACCTTTAGTTTACAATGAGAAGGAAACAGGAGCACAAAGCTGGAGACTGTGTGTAACTGGAAAGATCAAACTATGAGATTTATTTTGAAAGTTATTTGATATATAATGAATTGTAAATTCAGTAGAGCGCCAGCTGGAAACAACTAAGCCCTTTTCCAGCAAGAGATGGGAAAGAACAATAACAAAAAGGGTCAACAGGGCAGATCTCCTGAAGAGAAGGCTTCTGACACAGCAGGGCAACATAAGCAAGTATGCTATATATAGAACTGGTCCTTGGGTGAATACACAGTTCGTAAAGATGACCCCAAACAGAACCCCAGCTCAGATACACAGAGAAATACATAGGATGGCTGTGTGGTTTGAAGCCTGGGCTGGGAGCCAGGAGTTTTCAGTTTCCCTTTTTCCCAGTTCAGTTTGTCTACTTATACCAATGGCCCCCAGCTTTTGTTGACACGCAGGCAATGATACTGAGGAAGTTATGCTCTGCAGGCGAACCATGCACAGCTCTTTTTGTCAGCTGCTGTGCCAGAGGCCCTGGGGATCCTTGTTTCAGACTGTGTGCTTTTCACAGCAGAGGCAAGGTCTTCCTTTGGGCACATGCCCCTTAGTGTAATTTGCCTTCCAAAGTGTGCAGCCACTAAACATTGCTGCACTCACCCATAACACGCTTTCCTGTCCTGTACTAAACATCAGTGTACTCCCCAGTGAGGATGAGTAACAGAATGTAAAGTGTTAATGTTTTAGATTGAAAAGGAAATGCGGATTTTTTAATCCCTCACCTATAGACTTTTAGTTACCGACCTTTTTCTATATTTATGGCCTAAAATTTCCCCCTACATTCTGATGTACCATTTTGATGTAAAAATATTAGATGCTTATATCTACACTGAAACATGAAGGATCAAGAGAGAATATCTAAGTGATTTATTTAGGCATTGGGTGTTCTAACACTGACACAAGACATCTGTTTACTTCTTTGGTGGAAAGGACCAAATTCTGTGTTTTAAAAGCCATGACATTGCTAATGGAGAGGGATTTAAATATGCTCCTTGGCAATATGGTTGTTCCATAGAATAGAAATGCTTTTGGATTCAGTTCTGCAATTTATGAATTTATGATCAATTCTGGACAACAATCCTTAAAATTTATGATATGTTGATAAATTCTGACTATTAGGCCAAATGCTTAGCTTCTCAAGCAATTTTTTCCCACAGTCTTCCCCTAGGCTTCATTAAGAAAAAGTTAAGATGGTTCTCAGAATCTGTTATTTCTTAATAAACAATACAGAGAGGTAGCAGACTTCAAAAGGACAGATTTTGTATCATATAATACACTTCAGTTGCAGGGATAATTGAGTGTGAGAGCAGACATGTTCTCTAGAACCTGGACATCAAATTATTTGCCATGTCTCCTTGGGAGCTGAAAGAAGTTGGGTCCAATTTATAGCTTTAAAGATCACTTCAGATGTTTGTAATTTGATTTATTCCTTGTTCTTTCCATACATCCAGAAAAAAGCCATGTTTGAACAAAATTTAGCCTGTCAGTTGCAAGATGGAAACTCTGAAGACAAAGAGCAGGTAAATGCTACAGTCTACCTTTTCTTGGGGGCAGAGGAAAGTGTTAGTATCTTTTCAAAATGGTTTGATTCACTTTGCCAAAAAATTGTAAAAAAATTATTACATGGTATAGTGACTTTGTAAGATTCTTTTCCCCTGCTTCCCCCCACTTTGGTAAAGCTGATTTCTACTCTATGGTCCTCTGTGTACACCCCTGCATGACAGAGGGTTGCTGATGACACAGAGACTGCTTGCTTTGTCTTTTCTTCATGAAAGCATTGCTTTGGACCTTTTTCCTCTTCTCAGCTGCACAAAACTTGTAGGAAAATTATTATCTTCAAGATTTCCATTGGGTTCAAAAGTTTACTAGGTGAAACTCCAAAACAGGGTTAGGAAAGACAGATTCTGTGAAAAAAAACCCAACCCAACCAACCTCCTTTTACTTCATATTCAGAAAACATTATACCAGAGAGAATTTGTCTGAGGAAATTAAAATGAGCAAGGGTAGTTCAGGAGATTAACTACAGCACACAAATAACTTGGCCATTTTTTAAGCACAGCGAACAAGATGATGAAGGCTTCCAAGTCCAAGCTCCCTGCTGTATTTCTATGATTTCTGACCTGGACAGATATACTGCTGATATTAAGCCTAAAACCATCATTTCTGACGAGTTTAACAATTCAGCTCTAAGTATTTTACCCAAAGACAAAATTCACAGTGAAGGCCTCATCCTGGTGCTGGAATTTCTTCCTGATTTCAAAACAGAATTATTTCTATTTATTTAAGTGCATAAAAAGGCAATGAAACCTAAAGCTATATCTTCTTGCATTACTTAAAACTAGCTTCACATTTTTATTCCAATTGAAACATTTCAAGCCACTGGAATGTATTGTAATCTGATTCTTTTGTGCATTTGGGATTAAAAATAGCTAAAATACTCCATTTTTTGAATAGTCTATACTGTAGAGCTAATTTTTTCCTTCTAATAAAAAGTTAATTAAACTCTGCTGGATACAGTTGGATTCATTTCATAATGCAGAACAGCACGTGAAGCACAACTCTACCACAAAAACTTCAGTTCTCTCCATTCATTTTTGGATTGGTTTGCCTTAGCAAGGGAAATTTCATCATGTGAAATGTGCAACAGAATGAATGCTGCACTCAGTCCTCCCCACTCTTCCCCATTCAGCCACATTCATTTCAAAGTGTCCCCATTCCACAAGCAAGCTCCTTTCAAGGAAGCCAAACCTTCTGCTTTGGCACAATCCCACTAGAAAACTGGGTGATAAAATCTAGAGCTGCCCTCCGATCTCATACAATTTGTTGTTGTAAGATATTCAAGACAGCTGTCCGATGCCCCTGGAAAAGACTTGCAGAGAAGAAGGAGACATTTCGTACCTCTGCCACCTCTCAGGCTGATTCTCTCCCACTGCCTCACAGAAAGACTCCCCATTTAGGGATGTGCAGCCCAAAGTCCATTCAATTTATGGCTGCTCTCAAAAGATGTCATGAAATATGCTTGACACATTTTGCAACCTGAGTGCTCTACCTAAGGGTAAATAGCAACACAGCAACAAGTTTCACTGAATGCACCAATCCAACTCTCCACTAGCATGTGTAAAATAGCTTTCTTCAGTGTCAAATTCATCACCTAACAGAGCAAGAATTGAGAGGCACCAGTGCAGAGCTCAGAGGAAGAAAATACATGCCTTACTTGACACCTATCAGCATTAGCGTTATAACTGAAGTATCACTGCAGCCCAGTCAGCAGTTATTACTTACAGTCTGAATTTCATTTTTCACTCTCAGATCTCAAAGCAATTTACAAAGAGAAACGAAAGTCTTTATAAGTGATCGAGACATTTTACAGAGGAAACTGATGAACACAGATAATGCAAACAACGTGAGCAAAATAGGCAGCTATATAGTGGGACAGTTCTGAGCAGCTGGTGAATCTCTGGAAGAGCAATATTATGTTCTAATAATTTTGAAACTAGAAGAAGGAATAAAGGAAAACAGAAGAAAGTTGTTTTGTTGTGGGTTTGTGTCCTGGGTTCAGCAGTAGCAGTCATTTTTCTCCTTCTTAGTAGCTGGTGCAGCGCTGTGTTTTGACTTTCGGCCTGGGAACAGAGCTGATAACACAAATGTTTTAGTCTGACCAAGGATTTTCTGAGCCTCATGCTCTGCCAGGGAGGAGGGGAGGCCGGGAGGAAGCAGAGACAGGACACCTGACCCAAGCTAGCCAAAGAGGTATTCCGTACCACAGCACGTCATGCCCAGGATGTAATGGAGAGTTACGCGGAAGGGCTAGTTCACTGAGGGTTGGACGAGGTATCGGTCGGTGCTCAGTTGGGTGGGGTTGGGCAAGTTATCAGTTGGCTGTTGCTGGGGTGTTGTATTCTCTTCCCTTGTTATTTCCTTTATCATTATTATTATTGGTGGTAGCAGTAGTGGGTTGTGTTATACCTTAGTTACTAAACTGTTCTTAACTCAACCTGTGGGAGTTGCATTCTTTTCAATTCTCCTCTCCGTCCCTCCGGGTGTAGGGGGAGGGCAAGAAGTGAGGGGGAGTGAGTGAACGACTGCGTGATTTATGGCTGACTTTGTCTAAACCATGACAGTTCTTTTTGGTGCCCAACATGGGGCATGAGGGGTTGAGATAATGACAGATCTGACCGGATGAATAGCCACTCGCCACAATGCTGATTTATTGGCTCTCAAAGTTGTTTCTCTTGCTCTCACAGTTTCAGAATGCTGTACATTACTTAGAGCGAGTATTTGCTGTGTTAGTGTTTATCAAGTGTGGGGCTTGGGCTAAGGTTCTTGTTTCACTGTACTTTATGGCAATGACTTGTAATACGGGCGGGCTCCGGCAGCAGGGTGGGATGGACGCGGCCGTGGACGTGTACCTGGCTGTCCCGCTGCTCTTCACCGCCCTGGCCCTTGTCCTCGCCTCCGTCTTCGTGAGGCTGCGGGGAGCCGAGGGGGAGCGGCCCCAGGAGCTGGCGGCGGCCGAAGCGGCCCGGGAGAGCGGCCCCGGGTACCAGGCGGCGGCGGGAGTGGGACCGGAGGCCGGGAAGGAGGTGGCTGCTGAGCAGCGGGAGGAGGCGGCCGAGGAGCCGAGCCCAGCGGCCGAGCCCAGCCCCGTGGCGGCCGAGAGCGTCCCCCGGCAGCCGCCCGCCGAGCCCCAGGAGGATGCAGGAGCCCAGGCAGCATTTCCCAGCACGGCGGAGGAGGAAGAGCTGCACCCAGGGAAAGAGAAGCTGGTGGTGGGAGAGCCGGCAAGCACGGCAGCTGCACCAGCCCCAGGGACAAGCACAGCAGCGTCATTTGAGAGTTCTGAAGGGTTTGAATGGCCTCTGGGTACCCTTGGGACCTGCGTGCTGATTGTGATGGGGATCAGCATGCTGGGACACACACAGAGTGTGTTCTACCCACCGCCATTTTGTCTGATCTCAAAAGTTAAGCAGAGTTGGGTTTGGGTCTTGTCTAGCGTTAGACAACGATACAGGAGGAGCAGGAGATTTTCCTCAAGGCTGGACAGTCATGAGTGGCAGGGTGTGTGGGACAGTATGAGTGAGTATCTAGTCCAGTGGGCCCCTCCAGTGCTTTGGAAGCATCAGAGATGGAAGGCAGCTCTATGGAGTCCCCGGCAACAAGCTGAAGAAACTGCTGAAGGGGACAGTGAATTATTTTGAGCCTGGTGGGCCCATGGCACTTCAGGCCATCAAGGCAGAGATGCAACATAGAGATGGACTCATGATCGAGGGGTGGACTTAGCAATGGGCATTATTGCCCAGGTTATTCATGAGTGTGAACACTGCACACAGCCTCTCCTGCTCTGAGAGACTGTTACAAGAGATGGAGGCAGACATCATGGACCAGATGGACTCAGCAGCTTTATAGGAACTGGTCCATGCACTAAGATAAGAGTACACTGAGATAAGAGTGATGGTATATTGAAAATGTGGGATCTGAGCATGACGTGAATGGTATGGAATAAGGGGTGGATACTGTCCTGGGTTCAGCAGTAGCAGTCATTTTTCTCCTTCTTAGTAGCTGGTGCAGCACTGTGTTTTGACTTTCGGCCTGGGAACAGAGCTGACAACACAAATGTTTTAGTGGACCAAGGACTTTCTGAGCCTCACGGTCTGCCAGGGAGGAGGGGAGGCCGGGAGGAAGCAGAGACAGGACACCTGACCCAAACTAGCCAAAGAGGTATTCCATACCACAGCACGTCATGCCCAGGATGTAATGGAGAGTTATGCGGAAGGGCTAGCTCACTGAGGGTTGGAGGAGGTATCGGTCGGTGCTCGGTTGGGTGGAGTGGGGCGAGTTGGTGGTCGGCTGGTGTTGAGGTGTTGTATTCTTTCCTCTTGTTATTTCCTTTATCATTATTATTATTGGTGGTAGCAGTAGTGATTTGTGTTATACCTTAGTTCCTAAACTGTTCTTATCTCAACCCGTGGGAGTTGCATTCTTTTCAATTCTCCTCTCCGCCCCTCCGGGTGTAGGGGGAGGGCAAGAAGGGGGGGAGTGAGTGAACAACTGCGTGATTTATGGCTGACTTTGTTTAAACCACAACAGTTTGTTTTGGGTTCTTTTTTCCCCTCAGTAAACCCATCACAAGTCAATGTGTGCTTTCAGTATCAAAAAAAAGAAAAAAGTATCATCTGGTTCTTCATCAGCTGTGGAGTACATACTCTACCAGTTATTGTCATTTCCTGACTCTTCAAAGGACTTAGTTCACCCCATCCCTTATTCACCCCATCCAAAACAGAACAATAGGCCTCTACAGAGAGACCAAAATTATTTAACTACATAGTACAGTTTCCTCAATAAAAACCAGCTGGTACTGCACAAAACAACAGCAGAGCTGTGGACTATCATGCTACTTGCGGTCCTGTGCTCTCAGTAGTAAGAACCATATTGCTTTATTTAAGCAGAATGAAATTCAGCATAAGCCATGAGATGAGAAAAACAGATAATCAAGACACAGCCCCCTGCAAACTTTTAGGTTTCTTTTGCCGAGTTTTAAATCCAGCATGAACAGTTACACAGATTTAATTAGAAAATGCTAGAGAGAAGCTGACTCAAACTATTCTATGATTCTATGATAAAGCTTTTCAAGGTGTCTTGGACAAAGGCCAGTCAAAAACTCTATCATGTATAAACACCATAAATGCAAGTTTCACCACTTTTACAGAGCCAGACTAAGCATTTTATTTCATTAAAGCCTGTGATACAGACACCACTTTGTTTGTTCCAGCCTTAAATATAAGCTATTAACAAGATCTGATTAGAGCCCATTAATCTTATGAACACTTCCCGGCAAGCTATCTGAGCAAATATGAAAATAAAGGCTTCTTCTCTCTCATCTATTTGTTCACATCCTCGAGCATGGTAGATGGATCAGTTGGCTAGGAGACCCCAAACTAAATGACAGCTTGTGTGACCCAACCAACATTGGGGGTTTTTCTTATATATTCCTTCTTTTACATTTTGGCTTTAAAACAACTGTACTGGGGGGAAAAGAATGTTCCAAGTAGCTGAAGATTGGCAGAGAGAAGCATGGTGGGCTGGGAAAGGTTGTCTAAACCATGAAGAGAAACATCAGTTTTTAATGGAAGACTAATGGAGGCCAAGCGAACTCATCTGGGACATGGAGATAAAAAACACAGGACAACTTGAGAAACAGTGATGTCATCAAGGGGCCAGGTGAGATGTGCCAAGTGTCTTTCTGAGGCCACAGGTGGTCATGAGATGAATAAATCCAAATGACACCTGAAGGTCACTTATCCATGTTTCTGCAGCAAGAGAATTAATGCAAGGAGAGAATATTACAAGAATATTTTGTATGGGTAGTCACTTGGCCACTAATTATGGATGAGGCTATTGCTTCCAAAACCAGCTAGCTACAGTGCTCTGCTGTGACTGGCAAAGGAGAGGGCTTGTTCTGCAGATGTAACGGTTGCAGCTTGGTATCATTATGTCAACAGTTAGGGCTCCTCTGAGCAGAAAACCAGCCCTCTGGTCATGAGAGATACTCCAGTTTTCTTTCCAGAAACTGCAAGAAATCACCTCTCCTGTTGAGACCAGACTCCGACCTGGGTGGCTGCATTCCACCTTCTGTGGATAGCCTTGCCTCTGGTCCACATTCATCCAAACCACCACAGTTTGGGACTCAGATTAAAGGTTTCAGTTTATCATCCCTGCTATGAGAGCTAGGTTTAGTTTGGTGTCACAAAACCTCACCAGTTTTGGCTTTGTTCTGCTAGGTCAGATAGGGGATGGTGCATACCAGTGTTCCTTTATAACTAAACCTCAGTGGTTAGATGGGTAAAATGGTAAAATCCCAATTTTAGATAATTTCTGATTATAAAACACAGATGAAACTGGTAATGACGCTTTACCTTGAATTGTGCTATGTTTTTTGCTATTGAAGTGGTAGACCTTGTCAAAAAGACCCTGATAGTCTCTGCTTTTTACACTAAGTTTACCAGGCCTTCCAAACAGCAGTATAATGATTGATCCCTTTGCTTGTATGAAAAATACTTCAGTGACGTATTCTTTGCAGTTTGCTGCTATGTAGAAAATCCTGTTGCATTCTTATCTCTGAGTAAGATCACTCAGAAGAAACTCATCAACATTCAATTATCCATTAAAAATCAGATTTTATAATAGCAAAGGCAAGAGCCAAGGGTCAGAACACTTCTGAGGCAGAAGTTCAGGCTAGTCAGCAGAATCATGGCACAAAGCTGTCCCCTCTTTAGAAAAGTTATTTTATTCAGTAAGATGCTTCCCAGCCTATCCAGTGGAAAAGTTGTTTTGATCGTTTTCAACCAGTAGAGAAGTCATCTTTCTTGTGGCAGGCCCTCAGGACTCTGGTCAGCCACAGTTTTGCAACCAAAATTATCCTATGGTTAGATGATATAAATACCAAGCTTTAAAAAAGAAAAGCAGAGACACACTCTAGGAGCACAGCTTGGTTTCTCTATGAATATTCATCTAAACACAGTGCAGTTATTTCTAATACACAGAAGACAGATTTCAACAAATATGTCCAGGAACTATCAAATTAGACCAAATGTTTTAAAAATTGTTACTTGGCAAAATTTTGTCTGTTGTTTCCTCTGGCTTTTAAAAAAACACCTCCACCTTCCCAGAGATAATTTTTCTACCTCCTGACAGGTTCTTTCACAACACTGTTGACCTAGAGTACCACAGAAATGCCTATAAATACTCAGATGTGTTTAGCACATATGGACAGGTTTTCATCTTTAGGGTTCAACATACTCAGCAAAGGAAGGAAGGAACAGAGTTTCATCATCCATATGGGGAAGATTCTAATCACACAAAAGACTTCTATATCAAGAAAACAGCTTTTACTGCAGCTAGCTCATATCTCCTTTGCTGAGCAGCACTGCTTATGAGAGCAGGCCTTTTTGTGTAGCAAGGCACTATTTACCATGGGCAAGGGCAGCGCAGTCTAGCCAAGTGAAACTTGTCAAAGCTGACACAAGTCGGTAGCAAAGCCAAGAAGATAGATTCTGGCATCCATCTCTGGGTGGAGATAGGCAGCAAAAATGCCCAGAGTCTAAGAAATGAGAATTTGGTGAATACCCAATTGGCTGTTGAACTAAGACAGCAGTTAAATACAAAGAGAAGATTTGACTATGATGTTCAGGGTGGGGAAATGAGATCTCGCTTTCCCACTGCAACAGAGATAATGAGTAGACTACAGTGAATGTGAAAGGCAACAGCTTAAAAACTAAACAAATTATTTCCTCACATCTTTACTGCTTTTGTCTCTCTGCAGAGCCAGGTTTAATGAGTCTTTACACCTAGTTAGACTCCTGTTGAAGGAGTCAGGAACATAGATAAATATCTTCTTAATGCCTCAGTTATTCACCCCAAGTGCACAGCTCTCTTTTGGTTTCCATCTCTATTTAACATATCTGTTTATTGTATCATTTCCTTAGCTGCAGCAGCACCAGATTTTGCCCAGTACTTGGAAACTGAATAGGATGAAGTCCTTATCTTCAAGTCCAACCATTCTTTAGTGACTGACCTGGCTGAATTGCAGCTAAGCTGATACCAAAAACAATACTTGGGTTATGACACAGAATTGCTCAGCCAGTGTACTTTGACAAGAAGCATGCAGTTTCTATATATCCCATTGGCTCTACTCCACATTCTTTCAAGATTTTTTTTTTTCTCCTACCAATGGCAGCAACTATTACCATTTTAACTTCCCAAACTTTATATTCTTATCCACACTCCAGGAAGACACTGTCCTCCAAAGTCATCCAAAGTGAAGAAAGATAACTGCAAGAAGTATTTTTTAACTTCTATAGAATGCAAAGCATTGAGCTGCCCTAACATTGCTTTAGCTCAACAATTTACTTATAACCAACAGGGGCCAATATATTTTCATGGAGTATTTGGAATGGAATTGTCAAGATTAGTCACTGCAAGCTAAAGAGGGACTCTAGACAATAAGCTGTGGTGATGGAATGATTTGTTTTATTCCAATACTCTGATAAAACAAAGTTCATTGGATAGTCTAGTTCTCAGACTGCCTGGTGCTTGCTTCCCAGTCAAAAGTCTTCAGTTGCAGATTTTTATAAGAGGAGCCTTCTTCAGATAAAGTACAATGTCCCTAATGTTTGAGAGCCACTAGCTTGCTATGATTCGAAGCCAGAATACAGGGCAACCACACTCTGAACTAATGCTTTAGCAACATGGAACAGAGAAGTTAGCTCAGCTCAGGCTACAGAGCAGGCATGTGCCAAATGAGCCTGCTGGAATTAAAATATATCAGTTCACTATACAGACATGGGTAGGATTCAAGGCAGACCAAAGTAACACTGAAGTGAAGGTGCCACACTCACAATTGCTCTTTTTCTTCATTTGTAAAATCAATAGGACTAACACACCAATATCCCCACATCAGTGGGGTTTACCAGAATTAAAGCATTAATGCCTGTAAGTGCTCATCTGCTGCAGAAATTATGTCTGTTCTATGGCTAAATAATAGCACACAGTTAATGGCCCTGTACACTGACTAGCCAGCCAGTGCCAGATGCTGGAGAGGACAAGAGATTGGTGCTAGACAAGGAGGGGTTTTCTTTGCTTATATAGTAATTTTTTCAGATCAATCATTTTCTGAGTCATGTCAGGCAAAGTTTAGCCCAGTGATATATATGGAGTTGAAAAGCTGTGGCCTTTGTCTCCATTTGTCTCAGGTTTGGCAGATTAATTTCACTAACCAACAGTACATATATTCATTGGCGTTGTCTGCTGTTGACCATGGCAGTCAACCTGATTTCTTTATGCTCCTATTTTGGAAACTTTCAAACAGGGATGAGGAAAGGAAGTTGACTCTCAATAAGCATTTTAAAAATCGTTCCCTCCACACGCCAAATAAACAGCAGAAAAATTATACTTTGCCTAAGTCCTCAAACAGCTTTGATTTTGCTCCGATGTTATATGAACAAACTTCATCATAACAGAAGTAGAATTAGTTTACATTCTTTCCTTTTTTTTTTTCCCTAAGCCACTGAAAATATTAACACTGGCTCTGTCTGAGTAGCATTTAATGCCAGTGTTTCATCATTTGAGCCAAGTGCAATGCTTACTTTAAAAACACGCTACAGTCTAAAACACAGCTTAGTGAAAGTGATATTGGAGTACTTTATGTTCACTCTTGTTTACCCCTCACAGAAAAGATAAGGGTAGAGGCAATTTATTCTTACTTTTTTAGCTGCTAGTGTTCTGGTATTAAAAATGCTGACAAGACTAACAGAAGTGAACTAGAGAGATCAGTTAACAGCCTGATGAAGGTAACAAACAAGCAGTAACTCATCTTCCTGTAGCAGGAGTGGCAGGATGTCACTAAGAGAAGAAAACTTCTCAGTAGCGTAATTTTCTTCTCATCATATCAAAACCTGCAAACACACAAACCAAAACATCAAATTCTGTCAGTGCCACCATCCCCAGTCAGCTAATGTTTAAAAGGATACCTTTCCCTCAGTTTCAGAAGTGCTGCCTTTCACTTTTACCTGTAATCTTTCTTTTCCTGACAGAGGAAGTCAAGACAAGCAGCCTTCATTCTGTGTGCTGTTTGTCTCTGTATGCAAAGTACCTTGATAGCCATGTTAGGATTTTACCTGACTCCACAGTTTTACAAAGAAAGAGAGAACATGCAAGGCTTCAGATGAAAGGACTGACCACTGACCACCAAACTAAGAAGGAATGAAAAGGAAAGTTTTTCCTTTTACCGCCACCACACACACTCTCCCCCCCTGCAGAAAGCACAGGAGACACAAACAGCCTCAGTGTAAGCGGGTTCAGGTAGAGGTTTTTATTTCGTTAGTTGGTGAGATGAGGGCTACTTGCAAGTATTTGCAGATGGGCTGATCACCCTCAAAGATCATGGTAAAGAAGCAAAGAAAAAGGAAGATAATCTGGAATGAAAATATTTGGTAGGGATGCTTCCTGAAATAACCTATTCACCTAAAAGAGCACTGATCAATATTTTTAAGCTAGCAGCAGCTAATTAAACAATTAAAGGTTGCAGTTGCCCTGAATATAGGGTCAGGTGAAGAAAGGCTCTTTTGTAACTGAGGTAAACTGCACTGCTGTGGCTAGACAGCAAACAAACTACATGCATGATCACAAGCCCTCAAACTCCGGTCTCACGTAAAAGACTTTTAGAAAAGCAAAAAAAAAAAAAACCACCTCAGGGAGCCATTCAGTTTTCAAATCAAACGGGAACAAATTACCTTGCTTTTGAACACTTTTTTCCCTGCCAATAGCAACAAGATAAAAAGGAAAGGACTCTTTAAACCAGTTATTTCAGATTTGCATAGTGAGACCCACCATCCTACAAGAGATGAAAAGCATGACTCCACATGATACTTCCTCCTCAGGGCAGCTGGAAAACAGAACGAGAAAAGCCAAGACCAAGTTACAAAACTTGACGAAGAAAACTGAGGTATTTTAAAATGACAATCAGAAGGAGCCTATTTTGTCACTCAGTTTGGATGCAAGAGAGAAGAGAAAGAGAAGTCAACACCTGAACTCCTAAATGAATCAGTGCAATTATCCATGCCTTAGCACTCTGCTTAAAATGAGGACCTTGTAGGCGAATGGCAGGAAATGCCCAACAAATACAAGTGTTGGGCTGGGATAACTGGGCACACTGCTGGTAAGAATGGAAAAGCAAAAAAAAGCAACTGTATTGGAAGGACTCACCTATACACATGGGTGACAACTACAGACGCCTTAGCACCCCGTGACAACAGGAATTAAGACTGTATAGGAAGTGATTTTCTTCTTGCATGAACAACTTCAAAGTATTTCCAATCTGAATAAGCAAACAGTATTCATGCACTATAACTGTTACTAAAACATTTTCTATCTGAATCACCAAAACATTTCATTTTGATAGTCATTTAGTACTTTAATGAGATCTTGAGAGTGCAGTCTTAAAATACGGGTATCTTACTTACCTTTTCAAAGACAAGTCATTTGGTGTTTGAAAATAATATATTTTTTTAGCTTTTACAATTGCATTTTGATTCAAATTTTCCTGTGAGTCAGGAACACTTGAAAGTGACTCTGAGTTCTTCCAAGAACTTAAGGGTTTTCCAGCAAGCCAAAACATTTAAACTAGGCCTACTCTGAAGAGATGCTGTTCCCTCCCATCACTATCATCCATACTACCCCTTTAACAAGACCATTCTCAGAGAAAAGGATATTCTCCTTTCTGTTTATGAAACATCCTACCAAAATAAGGGGCTCTAATACCAGCTGCTTCTAAAGAAGTACAGCACTTCCTATCTCCGATTTGCTTATTTAAGCATGCCATATGCTTTCTAGGACTGCAACTAAGCCCCAGTATGGTAGGTACAGGCCTTCCTTCTGTGCAGCTCACTGAACAAAGTTCTTTCTGCAGGGTCTTTTGTGCTGGACCTTGAAATCCTGTCCACTCTGCCCAAATGCTAATAACCCAATGCTGCTCTTTGGAGTTATCAGGGTTGTCATTAAACAAAATCTCCCTTTTTAGGCAGAAAGCCCGGAGCTAATTGGATGCATTCTCTCTTTATTTCAGTGACTAAATGTAATGCTGATGTGTGCATATAATGTGGGAATCACGTTAATCACAGGCACACAGATTTCAAAGCCAAGAGTGCTGGTTGTGATGACCTAGTCTGATCCACAGTGCAACACCAGGCATAGAATTTCTGCCAGTGATTCCTGCCTCAAGCCCATGATTTTGCACCTCAGTTCCCATCTGTATAAACTGAGTTGCAGCTTCCAGACACAGGGTTTGTTATGCCTCTCTCTACTGCATAAAAGGGTTCTTTGTTCCCAGAAACCTTCTATCACACTAAAGTCTTGTGGGCCCTGACCAATTCACCTCTTCACCTTCTCTTTGCTAAAATGAATAGATTAAGCCTCTTACATCTCTACCTCCAAGGTAAGGTTTACAGGCTTTGAATTAGTCCATAAAAAGAGAACATAGACCCACACTCAGTACCTCACAAAAATCTTGAAGATAGGAGGCTCCTGCAGTACAGGCTCTTCAAAGGCCACACAGTTAATCGTTCAGAAGTTAGTCATTCAAGCCCTCCAGTTGGATCTACAGCCTTTGACTGTTTCTTGAGCCTGTGTGTTTTTTCAGTTGTCATCACCTGATATTTCACAGTTTATCCAATAGAATATCTCTGTGCACAAAGTAAGCTTTAAATGGATCTCAGCAGCTTCACATAAGCAGTGCTGTGCATCCATATTCAGAACAAGAGCTCAGAAACTTCCTACACACTCATAACAAACACAGAGTTTAAACCAAAAGCGGCAATCAGTAAGAAAGGTTTAAGCAATTAGGGTCATGTGATCTTGGCTGTTCTGGTTTAGACTTGTAGTTTGGTTTGCTATTGCTGCTTGGTCCTCTCAAAAGCAAGCCTGGCTGAAAGAGCTGCTCCCAGTACTTCCTATAACCCTGCCTGACCTGCCATACTTGGAGGCATGTCAGATGCTAGCTTCCCAAATGTGCTATTCCTGTAGTTACTAGCAAAACCACATGTAATCCATGTCAAACTAGCCCTAATTTTCATGGCGAGATTCCCAGGTTTTGCAATGATCTGATGTTACAGAGATCTCAAGTAGTTCACAGATACTGAAAAGTACTAACGTTGTCAATAATTATTGCAATTAATAAATAATGCAGAATCCCCTTTGCTCTAGTATCTTAGTATCTATCTTGAATAGATATATACAGATATATGCACACGCAACTTCACTTTTTAAAATCCTCACACATAATTACATGGTAGAAGTAATTGATTTTAAGAGAACAAGTGAGATTTGGAAAGTTTTACAGAGATGCTTAAGAGCCAAGACCTTTACACTAAGCAATCCATAAAAGGCGCATGATATTACAGGGAAACCATCAACGAAACTGTTATCTAAATTGCTCTAAGAAAGCTAATGAGAATAAATTACAAGCGTGGGTTTTTTTCAATGTTTTTAGGGGTTTTGTGTGCCAATTTGAATCATGGTTTCCATATTTTTTTAATAAATTAAAAGGTTATTGATCCAAAAGCTCTTTGCAATATGCAGCTGCTTTTATCTGTTTATATTTGCCATTTTTATATATGTAAAAAAAGGAGCAGGAGGCAGAGGGAAGAGACTGACAAATGGAGCAAAAAAAGCAATATGAAAATTTTTCACTAAAAAAAAATCAAAAATTATTTTTTCAACATTTAAAAATTGCTGTTCTTTTTTTCATTTTATCATTGAAAAGCCATCAGGTATAAATACAGCAAAGCCATTCATTAAGTTGTTATTTTGGGCTATCTGCAGGCTCTGAAAATGTTTTAAGGTTATTTTCACAGACAGTAAGACTAGACGTGTCTCTTTTTGTCTTTTATAAACGCTGGGAGTCTCAAGCCCTGTTCGGTGTTAATCAATGGTGTAAATTTTTGACATATATTTGGCACCATTAATATTTACTCAAAGTGTAACATTACTTTTTCCTTGCAAAAGTCTGAGACGCAGTCCATTGCCTGAATCCACGTTGACTGTGAGGTAATGCCTCTATCCATTGGTCAAGAAGAGACCTAGGAACTGGAGAGCTGCTTTTTCAGCAGAGTCGAGTCAGTGTTTTCATTTTCAACATGCTTTGCACTGAACATCACTAAAGCTCTTTCACTAAGTCTGATCTTGTGATTTCTGCCGTTGACAAGTAGAAGCAGAACCCAGCAGAGCAAAGTGATGTAGCATTAGGGTATTGTTTCAAAAGCAACATCTAAATGTGACGGCTGCTCCATTGTCTGGCTCTTTAAACCCAGCCTAGGATTTTCCTTATGGGACAGTGCTCCAGAAAAATAAATAAATGGGCTGCAGTCTAAACTCCAAAGCCTTCTATAAGATGTTATTGTGTTCCAGGCTCAGCAATAATAGGAGAGACATCACATTACAGCAGACATACACTTCTGCAGTTTTGGAAAGATCAAAGCTTGCCTTGTCTGCGATAACTTTGCACAGATGCAAGATGGCTTGAGACAGCATGGTCTAAAATACAGCAGAGGAAAATGTCATCAACATCCTATAGGCTAATTTAAATCCCAGTTTCTGCTTATTGCCTCACTGACTACAAAGACTGAAAACAACATACTTGCATGACAGATGGTAAGTACTTCAATGGTGGGGGAAACTCTAAGTGGAGGAGGAAGCATCACAGAAGGGCTTATACCTCTAGGGGACTCTGGAAAACAAATCAGAGTCCATATGTGCAGGATGAAATGTGTTAAAAAGGGCTTAACTACCAAAAGGCACCTTCCTCATATTTTCTACATATCAGCCTCAAAACCAAACACTCCACCAAATCTTGACCATTGTACTTACAAAATGGCATAACTTGGGCAGAAGCAGTTCAAGCCAAGTGGAACAGCCATCACTAAGTGCCAGATGCTCCCCTATGAAAATCTCTGTGTAGGTCACTGGTGCAGACTCTCCATGACCTCCACATAATGTCTCCTTACATTGAGGTATGGGGGCTGACATTTCCCTCATCTTCTTTACATCTTCTACCACTAGCTCTGGCAGAAGTTGAATGAGATGAAGGCTTATACTAACTTTATCCTGTGCTGGGGATGAAGGTGGTGCCTGGAGGTCCTTCCCCTTACAGCAGGGAGGGCAGTGTGGTAGCCAGCAGTCACAAGTAGAGCTGAGCTGCTGCATTTGCCCACAGCCTCCCAGGGATGGCACAATGTGGTCATAACAGGATGGACATAACACTGGAGAATGCGCTGGCTGAGTCTCTGTGCTCTCTAAACTGCCACAATTCAACTCTCAGAAATTACCCTTAACTTCTGAATTGCCTCAGCTTGAGGATATTGGTGTTTTGAACCTGGAGGTTTTCCCAGAACTCAGCACACACTTCCCAGCTAGGCATTGCTCCCTAGAAGGGACAGTCCCAGTGCCTGCTGCAGTAGAGCTCTCCCACAGGAGCTGCAAGCCCAGGACAGCCAGTGCCCAGGACACTAGGAGGATCATGGCCCCAGTCCAAGGAGTGGGGAGCTGCCAGTGGGCCATGGGCTGGCTGCAGACAGAGAGCAAGGAGGTCCTGGAGGGGGTTCTCCAACTTGTCCACAGGAAACCTTGGCTGCATTTTCTGCTGTGTTGCATGATGATGTGTGGGCTATAAATCTGGAGGTCAGTGCTGGAGCAGCATGTGCTCCTCCCATGCAGACAGAGGACAGACTCAGCCCTTCTTCCTCATTAGGCACAGTAATGCCTCTGGGAAGTCAAGTGCAGGATGATCGTGGCTTGCTCAAAGACAAAGTAGTAAAACAGGACACATGATATAAACTTGATTTCTGCTCCTTTTGACTCCAGCCTGTTTCAGGGTTGGGGGCTGATCTCACGCAGTCTTACAGAGTGCTGGTCCTCTCACTGGGCAGCTAACTTGGGTTAGCTGACACATGAGGTCTCGCTGCATTATATGTCTTCGGTCAATTCCTTTCAAAACAGCCTACACTAGTCCAAAGACACAAAATATAGCACAGTGTATTCTTCCAAACTACGAGATCTTTATGGTGACTTGCTGCTTTCTGGTGAATACTTATAAAATATCAGATGTGTGCCTTGTGTAGCATTAGATAACCAGCCACGGCCCCTTCAGCTGAAACACACTGTATCTTCCACATTGAGGTCCTTCCCTATCTTCCCTAGATTAAGGTAATATTTTATCCAGCTCAATATGCCAAACATCCCAGTCTTGCTTTAATGCTTAACTTCAGCCACAGATAGAACTGAATTATTTGTGGAAGAGTAACTATTATTATTATTACTGTGTGTACTATTGCTCCTGTAGCATCCTTTGGGGTTCTAGTGACATAAGAGAAGCTTGCTATGATGGATGCCATACAAAACCAGAGATAAATCCTGAGCTTTTCTCCTCTAAGAAAAAAAAAAGTTCACATTTGCTGTAACATAAGCAGTCATATAAAACAGGATCATTCGGGTCTGCAGTCATCAAATGTTTTGATCTGAATGGTTCAATATGAAATGGCTCAAGACGATGATACAGTAAACCACGTAAATTTGGGGGAGGGAGAGGCGGGGGTTGGAGAAGATGAAAAGACAGACGCTTGCAAGCAGCAGAAACTAGTAAAGACTAAACAGAATTTGTATCGGTGGTGATACACAGAAGTGACTGTGGAAATGCAGTGAAATTTTGGGATCCTGTTCCTCTCCTCCAGTTGTCAACAATCCAGCCCTCTCATGAACCTCCTAAGAGCAGTAATTCTACAAGTCCCTAGGCAGCCATTGATCAACTACCCTTAGGGCTGGAAAGAGTTTTGGATTCTTATCTTCCCTTATTACAGATCTAGCACAAGTCTTTGTTGCTGAACATAGGCTAATATCTTCTTGCCTCACCCCATCTTGACCTGTAGAACTGATCATTGTCCTATCTGTAACACCCTTAGAAATGCCTGAAGGCTATCATATTTCCCACCTCTGCTCCTGCCATGTTCTCTTTCCTAGACTAAACAAAACCGATTCTCTCAGCCTTTATTCACAGTTCAAATTTTCTAAGCCTCTTTATCACTCTTGTGCTCCAACAGTGCCTCTTTCCTGTTCATCTACATCTTACTGACAGTGCAATACATCCAATGGAGAGGTTGTGGAATAGACTTACAAAGAAGGGAGAGCGCTTGTACTGTAAGAAGTACTATAAATAGCAGCAAGAGTGTACTAGGAGTTATTTCATACTGCCAAAGATTGATTAGATGAGACTAAATATTTTTTTTCTACATTTGTTTTCTTCTGGAATGGAAGGAGATGGAAGAGGCTGAACGGTGACTGTTTCATTGACTCGTGCTTTCACAAAGAATTCAGTAGTGAGACAGCTCTTTGCCTGTCTCTGGAAAGCAGTCAGTGACCTGTCAGTGGACAAGCTGGAGTGAAGGAGCCTGTGGCTTATAAGCTTTAGTGGCACTTAAATGCTTTTGTCTGATGCTGATGATGAAGCAGCATGATGATACCAGATCACTGGCACACCCTCCTCCTGTAAAGCAAGGTGCATAGCAGAAAAGCATGTCCATCCTGTGCAAAGGAACATGGTGGAAAAGCTCTTCAAGCTGGTGTCTGCTGCGCCGACTCTGGAACAAGAGGCAGTACTGCTGTACCACACAACTTTGTAACAGAAAAACAAACAGAAACCCCTCCTCTGTCATGCCATCTTTTAGGTACACAGAGGATGCTCCTTGTGCAGCTTTCCAGCCACATCTGGTCTAAGCCTGGTTTATGTTTACTTGCAGCTGATGAGTTTGGAGAGTTGGGTGAATCAGAAAGGCTTCTTGCAGAACAGAGCCCCTGTGGCATGCTTATCAGCCAATCCAAAGCCCATCAAAATCCCTTTTTCTTCCGGGCTCCAAGCTGAGTGTTTTGTTTACCAGTCTCACACAGTGGTGGAGCTCAGCTACAGAATTAGCCTACTCCTCTCCCTGATACTCCCCTTCCAGAAAAATCACAGGGATGCACCCAGCTCTTCCCCATTCTGCCATGGGAATTCAGTGGGTCCCTCGCTGAGGCATCTATCAGCATCAGTTTCCAGGAGCAAAGCCTCGTTAGGGTTAGGGTTCTTTCACAGAAGGAAATCTTTCACAGAACAAGCTGGAAAAGTCCTGGAAATTGAGGAAGGAGGAGGGGAAAAAGGAGACAGTGTTTTTCCTGTAAGCCCTAAAGCAAAGTTTGAGACAGAGTCTGTTTATTACTTGATTTTATTCAGCCTTTACTATGAGAAATAAGGAAGGGGAAAGTTAGGATTGTCTGGAATAGGGTCAGATCCAAACTATGCTGCTGAGAAAAGGAAAAATAGCCAGAACAGCCACATGCACAAACAGATAGCTAATTCCACCAATTCTTTACTTGGCCACATCACTCCTCACTTTGTACACCTCAGTTATGGCCTAACCCACTCCAAACTGGAGATTAGGTTGTGCTGCTTCCCCGATACTCCCAGGAGCTCACAGACTGATTCTCTGCTCCTTTAATTCTTTAATCATTTATACCAATGCCAAGAGTGAGTAGAAAAAGACCAGGTCAAGAGCCTGAGTTTCAGCCAAAGGAAATCAGATAACCACCATCCATATTAGCAAGGGGCTCTCCCCTACTGCACACCACTTCATGGGACTAAATAGGGGGCAGAGAGCCCTGTGACTCTTCTTTAAGCCCACCTCAGTTTGTCTAGACATGTACTAGCACTTTCCTGAATGTACCTTCACCTTATCTCTCAACAGCTTCCTTTCTCACTGACTCCTCTGCAGCTCCTGCCATCTCCAGCAGCATTTGTCAGAGGCCTTCTTGTCCCTTCAAATCTTCACCCCACAAAAGGCTCCTCAGTGTTTCCTCTGCTGTGCATATGTGACACTGCTTTGATCTTACTGTGTGAGAATTTCAGACCTATCATTTGGGGCGGGGGGGGTGGGGGTGGTGAGGATTATCTGTGCAACAGAGGCCTGCATGGTAAGCATCCTGTTGTGGCCCAGCCTCCACTGTTAACATAGATCCCTTATAAGAGACTTTAAAAGAGAAGAGGAGCAGAGATTAATTTAAATCAGAACTTAAGTAATAATACCATCACAATATGTCTGTTCTTCTGGAATCTTGGTCTTAAGCATTTACAGATGGAAAATATGAGCATCCTTCTTGCATATTATTTTTCCCAGTGCGTTTTACCTGGCAGCTCAAAACCTTCTAGCAGGAAGATAGCTGTAGATTTTCAGGGATCAGCTCAAAGTCTTGTGCTATAGCAGATCATCTGCTGTTTGACCTACGGACAAGCTGAAAGCCTTGGGAAGAACACCACCCTGGGATCTGAAGCTCCTTTTAAAAACACAAGATCTGTGTGAGCACTATGAATATACATGTTACACCTAAAATACACCCAGGAGGTCAGGTCCTAACAGGAATTAGAATCCCAGCTGATACCATTCAGACACAACTGAGGTTCCAGCATATACCCTGCCCACTGACCAAATGTAGGTCCAAGTTACAGTTCAGGTTAATGACTCAACATATAACAGGCCTGTCACTGAGGCTAGAGCTATAACACAGTAATTAACAGGTTAGGCAGCCTGATGCATACACAGCTCTGGCAGTTCAGCTGGCCTGAGATAAGCAGGTGAATGGCAGTAATGTCACCACCTGTCTGAGCCAGAAGGTGCCCCAGACTCACACCATAGGGATGGATTGTAAGACTAAACTGAATTTGGTCTTCCTATACCACCTAGTCCCCATGCTCCTTGCCTAGCTGGGGAAAAAGTGTTTTCATGGGCATTTTTTATGATCTGCAAGTTGAGAACATCTACATCTGCATTCATAACCTCTGAGCCAGCTTCAAGCACACATGGACCATGCACACACAGCCCACCCTTCTCTACAGGGCTCTCAGATCACATATGCAATTCAGTCAGCCAAAACATGTTGTGTTTATCTGCCTACATGAGCCAGTGCTCTGCTCCTGCAGACAGCCACTCTTGTTTGTTCTATATCTGTCTGCCTTTCCTGGCACCCCATGTTGTAGCATCTAAGAGCCAGCAAGGCGCAAGCAGTTTAGGTGCCCAAATAGCCAGTAGGTAGGTAATGGCTTTTAGTCAAAAGCCATGCTAAAACAGTGTTTAAAGGAAGGCTTGAAACTACAGAACTTTAAGTGTCCAGTCTCTAATTACAATGAATATAAATAAACTAAAACTCTCAAAAGGCAATATCCTTGGGCATTGCCAGAGTTCAGATCACACTGGGAGTTCAGGATTCACATTATGACACATCCTAGGTGACAGGCTTTGCTTTTATTCACTTTCCTCAGAAACGATCACTTGATGTTTTAGGATAAACATCTGTCAGGAAACATATATCCTATAGAAACAGAAGGAGGAAACTAAGCTTTGTTCATGAAATGCTAAGAACGTATTTTCAATGACAGAGGCCTGGGGCAGTTTCCCATAATTAGTTTGCAGGAGCATGTCAGAAAGGCTCTGGCAGTCTGCTCAGTGCTCATAAATCTGCATGACTGTAAAGTGTTTCAGGGTCCCTCCAAAGGGACTTGACTAGAGGCAAATACAGCAGGATGCCCTCCATGTAGTAATCCCAGCCTCTGCATACCAGGAGGTATCAGAAATCTGAACGAGGAATCTA
This sequence comes from Lathamus discolor, assembly GCF_037157495.1. Taxonomy (NCBI): domain Eukaryota; kingdom Metazoa; phylum Chordata; class Aves; order Psittaciformes; family Psittacidae; genus Lathamus; species Lathamus discolor. The sequence goes on along the minus strand of NW_027069419.1, from coordinate 22,477 downwards.
CTCTCTGGAGACATCTAATCTACACTGAAGAGGAGGGAGGGGAGAGCAAATAAACAGAAGTGCTCATGTTCTTCGACAGATCCAAAATGGACTTCCAGCTTCTTTAAAGTTCCCTCATTGCTGACCAGCCATGACCCAGTAGAAAAAAAAGTCAATATATTCTTCACTAGAAATAGGGCTAAGTTCCCAGGCAAATTTAAATGCATCTCCACTGGTGTCGCCCACACTTTCTTCGAGAGAGTCGCTCCAGTGCTGTATCAGGTAACACGGAAGGCAGGGTGTATTTTTCTGCCAGGGTGTAGGACAGAGTCAGAGCTGGTATGTTCAAGATCCAGAGAGACCTGCTTCAGTAATGTACTCACTCTCAAACAGGCTCACAGCACTGGGAAGCTGTTTGAACAGGAGAGACAGCAGCAGCTGCCTGTACACCCAGAAGGGAGAGGTGAGCTTCATCTCCAGTGAGGTACCTCTGGGAAGAACTGCAGTTGTTCAGTGGGTTTGGTTTGTGGAAATGGTTTCCTCCCATGAAGATGCAAACAGCCATACGGCAAATTTAAAACTATAGGTTTTCATTGATTTACTTTAATTTTTCTTTCAAACCCTGGAGATAGTGTACAGAAACCCTGATAAAACTCACTGCTCCCCTGGTAGATACCACAGCAGTAATTGAGAAACTTTTTTGTTTCTTTGGGGTTTTTTTTGCCCCTAGAGAAGAAGGCAGTGCCAGTCATTGTCATTGCTGACTATCCTTACAGCCCTCCAACACACCTCCTTTGCTTGCTTCCCACAAAGCCATGAAAACATTTCCTTATTCTCTGCTTGTGTTTTCCACAGACTGAAGATAAAATCTGAGCAACTCAAGAATGATGAAAGAATAAGATTGAAACAATACTACTACAAGAGACAGCAGTACTTAGTAGCTCCTTCAAACCTTGTATCCAAGCATTTTAAGGCACTTCACACAGCCCTGACATTGTATGGTAAGTGCTATTGCCCTTTTCAAAGCAAGGGCCACTAAGCCAGAGTGTGTAATGAAATCTGTTGACACCCAGATCTGTGCTTTAAACCAGAAACTGGTCACTGTGGGAAAAAGATACCCCTGTCTGCATGTTAACACTGAGATAATTTAGTCTTCCAAAACAGGGATACTTCTATGAGAAATTTAATTTCCAAACTCTTTAATACTTATTCACCTTAAATTAGCTCTCACATATTTCTAGTGTTAAAAGCATAAAGTGTTGGGTTTTTAACTTCCAGGTTATGCACTTTATTCTTAAATATGAATTAAAACACATTCTAGTCATCAGCTGTCATCATTCATCCAGTGCTGGTCATAAGACCAGATGGTTTTGCTTTCTTGTTCTTGTAAGCTAGCAAAGCCTCTGTCTTTTGGGAATATGGTGCAGCACAGGGCAATCACAGTAATTTAAATATATTCAGTGAAATTCAAGAATGACAAATCCTTATTCAAAACTTCTCTTGAAATAAACAGAGCAAAGCTTGCCATTCAGCAAGGCCTTTTAGAAGATACAGATGAACATATGACTTTGACTCCATTCTGAACACACTAAAAGCACACTAAAAGTCAGACCTCTTTATCTTTCATTCCTAAGAAGTTGTCATAGTTCTGTCAGTGAAAGGCCTTGGGATCATCCCATTGATTCAGCATACTAGAAAGGCTTCACATGAAGATCTATACCAGGTTAGACAATATGATCTGCCTCTTTCTCCCTCCATTTCTTTCACAAAATGAAAAATCTTCCACTTTGTAGAGAGCTTTTAGAGAATTCAAAAAAAAAAAACCAGATTGAAATGCAGTGAACCATCATCCAGATCATTTACCTGTATATAGAGTCTGATGCCAAAGGCAATGCTTACTGTAGATACTTACCTTTCAGACAAAGGATTTATCCTTCAATCTTAGTTGAAGAAATTAATTGTCCAGTATTTTGCATTTATACCAACTACAGACCTCAGAAACTGAACCTGAGCAACCCCAGTAAATCAGTGGCTTTAATTCTCATTATACTCATAATAGCAAGGCCCAGCTGGGAAACGCAATCAGCTAACTTCTCACCAGCTGGCAACAATCAAGAACTAAGTGCGTGAAGTGAGTGAGTGCTTCACTTCAGACGCTTGAATGAAGTAACGTTTTACAGTGCTAATGTAAATATAGTTCAATGGAGAGGATGCTGTCAGGAAGCCACAGCAAGGACATAAATTCATGGTGCTGGAAGACCACATTGGCTTAGCCTCCTGAAGTAGCTCACAAAGCAATCACATATAAATAAACTTTTTACCCAGGTAGTAAACCAACAGAAAGGCTGGATTTTCTATCAGATGTCATGATTTAACAGATGGTTCAGTTTTCTCCACAACTCACTCTTGTCCTGAAAAAGAGCAAGTAAACTGAAAGAGGTTCTCAGATACGTCTGAGTTGTTTCAGGTGGCCAGTTCAACTGAACAGAACACAAAGCAAACGAGAAGCTACTCCCTTCTTTTTCATTCTCACTTGCATCACTCAAGATGTTGATACTGTCCCAAATTCGGAGATTTGGGCTGTGAATATGTATCTTCAGTGGCTCCTCCAAAGAGAAAAAGCTCCCAAAATGTTCCTTCAAATAGGAGCCACAGAATCATCTTGGATTATCAGTTATCAGCATTCTGCAGCCTTCCCATTTGCCTCTTGCAATCTCTTCATAAATACTAAGCCTTATGAATGCTTGGGAATCCCTCTAGCACCTGGTTTGACTGACATAGGAAGAGCACTGAAGGTGGATGATGGCTGCAGGCATTTGTTCTCACTGGCATCTGCAAATAGTCCAATGAAGGCAGTCGGAACCCAGTGAAAACGCCACAGAGGTGTTTAACTTTTTTGCTCCTGGTAAATCAAGTAGCTGTATCTTCCATCATCAGTAATGGATTATGCCACAGATCCAGTGCTGACTCAGTGAAGGTCCTCACTGAGTTTACCTCACTGCTTGCAGGCTGCTGTTGAACTCCACCAGTTTCAAGAGATGTAGAGCTATCCCTTGCAGGCTTTCCATTTCCTTCTTCAATACCTGCTTCCTGCAGCTTGAACCTGTGCAGTGGCTGATCACAAGCAGCTACTATGTTTTTGCCCCCTCCCCTCAACAGTTCTGCTAATGTTTACGTTTTGGGGCATTTTTTTAATTATTATTTTTAGCTTTGTTCTCTCCCAGGCCTTGAAATAAGCTGGAATCATATGTTCCTCAAACCACCCTGCATTTAATTAGAGAATCGCTATCTCTGAAAAGCTATCTGTGGCCACCAAGGCTGCATATTGTAATGTAATGTACCTACAAGTTCTTTCTTCCTGTTCTGGTTCTCTCCTCTCTCATCTGAGGCCACAGAGCTCCATAGACATTGCCAGCACCCATCCCAGTATCTTACATATACCACAGCATTCCCTTGGGGAAAGCATGCCCTTGCACAGCTGTCTGCACATGTCCAGAAACCAGGGAAAACACAGAAAGCTGTTGCTGTACAGAGGACACTGGCAATGCAGCACACTATGCCTGCTCTGCAGGATGACACATAGGATGTCTGAGCTCAAGAGGAAGGCTGTGGACACAGCACTTCCACTTACATCTGGAATTCACATAGTGCAGTGCACAGTCCTTGTCCTCACCCCTGACTCTAATCCTCCTCTTGATCTACACAGTCTCCATAAGCAGCAATGCAGACTCCAAGGTGTGACTCAGTATGGATGCTTTTACCCCTAATATGATCCCCTATCTCTAGTATGATTTTTGAGTCTGCATCTGACTGAAGACGGAGGACTGAGTTTTAGATAAGAAAGAATGTCATGAATTACTAGCTTCCTTGGATACTTGATTAAAAGTGCCATCACAAGGGGCCTGGCTTTCCAAAAAGCACTAGATTCCCAGTTTTACCAGTCAAACTTCTTTAATAATGTTTCCTGTACAGTAAATGAATGAATCACACATACCCAAGGCATTTCTGCAGTTTGAAGACCTGGTCCAAATGTATATAAGCTCTTTCTGAAGTTAATTGCTTAGGCCAGCTCTCCAACATGCTCCTTCTCCTCTTCCACATCTCTTCTAATTTGCTAACATCTGGGACTCAAACTCTGCACTTGGAGGATCAGTTTTCTCATGTCTGGAACTGTCATTGTCATCTCAGACAAAGTCATGCTGACAGTGGATGCTACAGGCATCTGTTTAAGAAGTGACCACTGCAAAAGTGGAACTGAAATGGGCAAGAAGCAGCAATGCAGTCATTCATAAGCAAGCTTAAATTCCATCCTCCCAGCTAGGAAATGGTGGGAAAGGGAGGGAGTAGGGAGTCATATCCCAAGGAATAAAGGAAGAGCGGCCAACACATTCAGAAACAGTGGCATGTGTGGAGAGTTAGAACATATAGAGCTACTTTTAAAGCCAGAGAGAGAGGAAAACGTTCCTAGCCATGGCCAAGGTCGAAGAGAAGGTGCTGAGAAGCGAAGGTTTAGTGGTGAACTGCAATTTGTATCCTCCATCCTGCCATCAACTGCCAGTCCATCAGCCACTGTGTTTATGCTGTGGTAGGCAAGGCCCAGCTCTCAGTCCACTTTGACTGGGTGAGAGCCTAGAAGTTGTCATCTAGCTTTGGAGCGTGATTTCTGCTCTCCCCACTGCCTTCCTAGTATGATCTTGGATCTTCATTCCTTTGGGGTTTTCTTTTCTGTGCACAGCTGCCTGCCAGGCTTATTAAATTCTAAAAACCTTCCCTGATGTTAGGGCTGTGTAGTCATTGCTATCCATGCAACATGCTCAGTAACTGGGAGCAGGACACTTTTGGGTTTTTCAACAGACAAAACCACAGCTAACGCTGTGGCATTTTATGGAATGGAAAAACTGCATGAATGGGAATCCTCTCTCTTGTGGTTAAGGACAGGAAGGGCACAGCTGCGGTGACGAGAAGCCCACAAGTAGCTGAAAAAAAAGGGTTAAAAAATGAATCACACATTCCAGGGTTCAAAATACACAGTGTCCTAAAAGTGGCTGCTTTTAACAGGACATCCGAACAGTATCTGAAGGGGGCCTATAAGGATGCTGGGGAGGGACTCTTCATTAGGGACTGTAGTGACAGGACAAGGGGTAATGGGTTAAAACTTCAACAGGGGAAGTTTACATTGGATATAAGGAAGAAGTTCTTTACTGTGAGGGTGGTGAGGCACTGGAATGGGTTGCCCAGGGAAGCTGTGAATACTCCTTCCCTGGCAGTGTTCAAGGCCAGGTTGGACAGAGCCTTGGGTGACATGGTTTAGTGTGAGGTGTTCCTGCCCATGGCAGGGGGTTGGAACTAGGTCTTTTCCAACCCTAACTATTCTATGATTCTGATGACATTATGGGCACTTATACACCATGCATTTTACAATTAAAGTAATAGAACTTGTGTCACATCCTTAGGAAGCTTTTCAAGGTAATACACAAGAGTGGATGACCATCCAAACGTTTGTTCATGTACTTTTTCTCCTTTCTGCATCATCCATTGTTTCATGGACTAGAAGAGCTGGTAAGCGATAAACCTACTTTCAGGAACAGCACATCTGAGTCCATGTCCTGTGTGGACAGAAAGCAAAGGGAAACCGACATTCTTGAATTCTCTTCCCAGCAGAAAGAGTGACGGATCAAGCCACTAAAATTTGCTACACCTTTTTTTCTGTATTTGCAAGCTGTGACTGACAGAAAGGCTGTCAGGAGGCACACGCTGCGTTTCAAAAGTGCCTTGCAGAGGCTTGCATATTGCTAAATATCAGCTTTTGGTTCTAGGATCTCAAATAGGAAATAACAGACATAGACAACATTATCCTCTAAGATAGATCACAATGTGTGAAACAGGATAAAAAAAACTTGCATTGCCATAACAGCTTCTTTGTGAATGGCGCGACAGGGACTGAGACTTGTATTTATATGCGTCTGCACAGATCCACATATAAACACTGGCCTGAGATGGGTGAGTGAATGTACTAAATGAAGGGACCATGGCATTATCCTGCATTGTCCCACTTGATTCTAATAAAAACACTTAGCAATGCTTAGCCACATGTATTTCTGACCTGCTAGATAGTGTGTTATTACACTTGCTTCCTGGAATAACAGGAAGGGAACTTACCTTCTACAGAAGTGGATCTATGGTCAGAGATTTTATGACTAAAGTAGGCTTACAGCACAAACAGGGCTTCTAGTTATCTCTGCATTCAACCTTCGTGAAGCTTCTGTCCAGACCACAGGCTGCCTTCTAGAGGGCACCCAGTATTTAGCACAGGTGATGGAGAATTCCCCTGATCTGAATGTGTTCATTTTTTTCCCCCCATACACATGGATTGGAAAGTTTTCAAGTACCGTTTTCTCCCTATGAGTAAGTTTGGCTTTTGCTGGGTGCTGCTGAGAGAAAAGAGTATCCCTTAATCACACACTCCTCCAGCTGTACAGTCAGCTAGAGAGGGGGATGAGGGAAGAGTCTGTTTCAGATTAAGGAATTGTTCCAAAACTTTCTGTTCAATGCAAAAAACACAACACCAAATGTCTGTGCTGTGAAATGGCCAGAACCCTCCAAAAAGGATGAGATGGGAAGAATACAGTAGATGTGAAGTAACTTCTTGTTACGAACTGTCCTACAATGGCAAATGCAGAAAGAGTTAGAATGGTGACTAGAAAGGGTGAGAATTAAGTTACAAGCTTGCAGAACAATAATAAGGGCTTCACCATTCCTCAAAATTATTACATTTTTCAGACATAAGGTTTTCATTATTTTTTTTTTAAGTAGAGGGAAATAGTATTAGTTCCAAAGCAAAAAAAAAAAAAAAAAAAAGAAAAGAAAAAAATCCAGCAAAAATTCAACACTTTCCAAAATATTTAAGTTTGAAAAAGTATGGGGGAAAAATTATTTGTGACTTTCTAGACAGTTAAAGATTATAGAAGGATGTTATGGGCTTTTCTGTGGTCTGTAATACTCTTTTTTCCTCTCATTTGTCACAGAATTATATATCTTGGAAGCTTGCTACATTGCAGGCTCATCAAATGGGCTCATCAGTAACTTCTCAGCAAGTCTCCCATTTTAACAGGCCTCTAATTAAGGGAAGCGTATTTCAATTCACTCTGAAAGAAAAGCACCAGTATAATTTACATACTATGTTTACCTGGGGGCTATTTTTCCATGAAACATAAATGGAAGTGTTTTTTTTATTGATGTTGAAAGCAGAGGGACATTTGTTATCTCATGAGTCCTCACAATGAGACCTGAAGCTGGGGTAGGACTGGGAGTGACAACTCAACTCCAATACTGCCTGGGAACAGGTTATTGCTTCAGTGGACAATTTTCATCTAGAACAAACTAACAGCTGAGATCCTATGGACCTCATGCTTCTCTCATATCTGTTGGTCTGTCACTGCTGCTAAACGCAAACATTTACTTTCCTTCCAAAACCACTGGCTTTTCAATTCAGTGAAAAAATCAGACAAAAGCAAGAGTCTGAATGCGTTGGAGGCATCCATAAGTGTCACTAGATGGCATTGCAAAACAGTTATGGTATAGTTTAATGGCAAATCATAAGGCTGCTGTGTTATTGTGTAACTCCCTGGAAAACCTATTTATGTCCACATAGTCACTAAAACAGGCTTGGGTACCAGCTTCTATCTCTTTTAAACTTGTTTAACTTACATATGAATACACTGAAAGAACCAATGCATAGAAATCATCAGTTTTCTTTTCCTACAACAGCCCTACATGCTGCTCCTGCAAGTGTAGTGACACACTCATTCATACCAAGCTAATCCACTGAAACCAGGGACGGTGGCAAAGTTAGGGCTGTTTCCACACACAGTATGTCTCTAACTTGGAACATCTGCCAGGCACATTTCTAATGTCAAGCAGACGATTTGTTCACTGCCTTCCCTTAAAGCCTGTGATGTAGCTGATTTTCTAAAAATTATACAGGGAGGTGCTATGTCTATTAATATTAGTATAATAAGATCAGCTCATTGAAACGTAACAGTTTAAAAAATAAAAGCAAGGAGTTAGCTTGCCACACTGCTGGGAGCTCTGGGAATCGAGCTGGTATCCCATTTCCCACTTCAACTGGACCTGGGCTGTCAGCTGCTGTTAGCTCCAAATTACAGCTGCACTGCCACTTGCCTCCCCAGTTCGCCTTCAGTTACAGCTGCATAACTGCACTGGTGGCATTAGAATTGGCAGACATGAGAGGGAAATACAATTCAGCCATGCCTTTACCATTTAGCTCACAAGTTTGCTGATGATGTGTGAGCCCAGCAGAGCCCAGCTTCCTCATCAAGAGCTGTGCTTATTCTGCAGGGCCAGCAGGCTCCTGTTTACATAGAGTCAAGTTACACCTAAAGCTCAGGTGGGTGTTTCCTAGTTTCTTTCTTCTTTCTGCACAGGATGTGTGTACGTATCCAATTCTCTCCAGGACTGGAACGACAGAATGAGATGGAGCAGATGCAGAAGGCCAATGCAGCCATCTAGGACTTATTCCCCTGCCAACAAGATATCCTCTAGTGCTCTGCTTAGCTCGGATTTAAGTGATTTGGGCACCATGAGCTCTTGCCATGTGCCTTGGGGAGTTACTTGCAAAGTTTTAATATGTCTCCTCCTTAGCCTCAAAAGCCTTGCCCTAGACTTGCCTTTTTCCAGTGATCCCATTGCCCTAGCCTGCCCAGCAAAAGAATCTCCTGCCCTCTGATTCTTCCTAATACAGCCTGGTGGCTTCTCATTTGCCCAAGCTTAACATCTTTACTTCCTTCACTATCTCCTCATAAGTCAGTCTCTCAGTCTCTCAATCACTTGTTCTGTGCTTCTCAAAAAGAATGAAATCTCTCCCTCTATAAATAGTTCTGGTCGGTGTTCCAGCCTGCTGCTGATCTTTCCATTACCAAAACCTCTTGACATTTTATAGCCCACCGTCTGCTGTGCATGATGGCATGCAGATGTTAGTCATACAGATATCAGACATTTTTGGCTACCAGTACAGCAGTAAGAAAATATTTCTTTAGCACAAAAACTTGAGATCTTGCCTTAAATGAACTAAGTAATGAAAGGTTACTGCTGTAGTGGGTTCCCTTTGCTTCTTGCTGCTGATGAATAAAATCACATCTTGCCACTTACATTTGAGGAAAATATGCTCTTTCTTTTCCTTCATATTGTTCCTTTAACATCCTTAAAACTTCCTCTTTGCTAAGATGCCTCCACACCACTGTCACTGAGTTAACTGGCATAATTTTGGTCACTGGTGAGCTACCATAACCGCCTGGCACTCCTGCCTTCATTCTGTCATTGTCCCTTAAGCTCTTGCATCCATCTATCCACCTACTGTCTTTAACAGAGATTATTATCTCCCTGAATAAGAGATTTTCTTGATGCCCCAGATATTTGATTGCAGGTACAATAGCATCCTGGTCACAGCCAGGCTACTAACAGCCACCATGGACAAAATCATAAACCCCTACTCCTTAAATGAATTCTTAGCATTCAACAAGAATAAGGTTTTATCAAATGTAGCAGTATGTTTCCACGGGTGAGATTAAGGACAAAAAGTCTTGGCATGCTAGTCACAGGTTCAGCACCAGACAACTATTAGCAATTGATACTTGCAGACAGCTGTCAAGAGGGGAAGCACTAGCAGAGGTGTGAAACCTGTACATTTCAGTAGGTATTTTTTTTATAAATTGCAATGTTGGTAGTCCACAATAGGATTGGGTTGTTTTCCCTGTTGGTTTGGTTTGGTTGGCTTTTTTCCCCCCTCTGGTTAGCAGCTATAATAGTAGCAATAGAACTGAAAATCAGAGAATAGTCTGTGGAAAACAAATTAAAATGACGGGGTACCTGGTAATCTCCTTTGTATTCTGCAGAGATGTAACAGATCCCAAATGGTTTTGGAGAACATGGATACGAGGCCTCATGTTTCTGGTGATTGGAAAATCACTCAGTATGGGAGGTGAAGTGAGTTGGCTACTTTCTAAGTGTCTGCATCATGCAACCATTTGAGATTAGTCACCTCTGTTGAAAGGACACTGATGACAACTAGAGGTCCGAATACAGTGGCATTTCCAACAGTAGATGTGTTGTACCAGCTATTTTCACAGCTGAAGGTGGTATCAGTGTAAATGAGACTACCTCACTCCAACAAGGTGACCTTCTAAGATATCTGCAAGAAATTAGATATCTAAATAATGTTTCGCTCATGTCTATATCCCTATACATTATTTGGTACTTCAGACAATCTCTTCTTGGGAGATAGTGATTTTTAGCTCCTTGCTCTCTGTTTTGAGTGCATGGACACACATACATACTCTCAAAATCTTGTATTTGGCTAAACCATATCTGTTACATCTTGATTCTTACAGTGCTGACACACATGAGCAAAGAAGCTTTAGCAGTTCTGGTTGTTTGTATGTTAAATTTTCATTGCTACTGGAAAAATCCCAGATCACCTCCCCTCAGTGGAAGCAGGAGCTTGCTATAGTAATTATGGAAAAAGTAACAACATCCAGACATGAAAACTTGGACCAATTATTTCACCTGGGATCTCTTTCACAACATACTTGCTTTCTCGTTCCTTTCTCTCTCCTCCTGAATTTTTGGAAGGCTACGATCTCCCTTAAGTTTTCAGCTTAACTATATCCTATAAATATGAGCAAAATCCAGGAGTCTTCACTGAAGATAGGAGCTTTGCCATTGATTTCAAGGCATCTGGGTTCATATATCAGAAACACATGTGGCAGGTTTACATACAAAGCTTTCTTTAACATGAAGATAAGAAAGCAAATCCAGCAATGGAAATATCAGTCCTTACTGTCTACTCTGAAGAAAACGCCTAAATTTCCCCCTCTTTTTTGTTCTTTTTGAAGATCATGAATTGTCAGGGAGATTTTACCGTTGATATAACTCTCTAAGGTGAGGTCACAGGGGAATAAATACACTTCTCTTGGTCTTCCAGGGCTGCTCAGCACACGTCTCCTGCCACTGTTTCTTCTGTGACTCTGCCCGTGCGTTGGACAGAAACATTGGTAACATTGGACTACTTTGTCCCATGTATTTAGACAGAAGCTGCCTGGACTGGGAAGTCATACTCTAATCATACAGTACATACAGAGGTACCAAACTCACTGTTAGGTACTGCACTATAATAATACTAGTGCCTCTAGTAACACAGGCACTAGAGTGCTTCATAAACAGCCGACAGCAATTATCTGTTGCAGAAGGGCCGTTACAGTTTGTCTGTGAATGCTTAAAATCAGGAATATACATGGTCTCTGTACATTGTAAGGGAATCGCATCCAAAAAATAAACTTTGAAATGCTATATAATGTATAGCCTATCAGATGTACCGTTTCAGATGTGAACTCTATAAGGGCATAATCCAAGAACAGCAGCAATATATTAATAAAACATGCTTCGACCACATTTTTTCTGGCAGCTAGTACTTTTGCACTGTAGCCCAAAGTATATAATGAAATCCAGATCTCACTAGTTGCTGGAATGTCCGTTGTCGATGACTGTGAAGAATGTTTCTCACCCTTCAGTACAAAACTGAGCTGTGGAATTTATGTGCATAAGTTCTTCCACCCTTAAAAAGTATTTTTTATCCTGAATGAAAATACTGACATTGATTGCGCGTGGCAGAGATGACTCCCTACCTCCGCTGTATATCCTAATCCCTTCGGCACCAATTTTGTTTGTGTGCCTTTGCTGCCTGTGAAGTGGACTATCTCAGCAACCTCAACCCCCCAGATTTTCTATTACTGTCTGATTAAAAATTAGTATCAGTATTACCGAACAGGAAAGAGATGCATATGTACATACATATGTCTCTCAATGTGAGACACTGTGTCAGGGACCAGGATGCTTTCTTATTCTTTGCTTTTTCTGCTAAGGAAACCATTAGGATTCAACTAGATTGTTCATTTTCGGCCTGGTGGAAAGGTATCCACATGGCAAAGGTCTGGGTTTGGTTCCAATCTGAGCTGAGACTGGGTCACAAACCTTAAAAAAACAAACAAAACCCCTAGTTCCCAAACCCTTTGGACCAATGTCATGGCTCAAGATTTCTCACTCCACTTTGCATCCACATGATGTGTTTTAGTTGAAAGCACCAGAGTAGTCAGCACTATTCTACTGCCAGCTACTGACCCCACCATCATGTTGAATTGTGGTTTAAGAACCAGCTGCCTACATCATTCTGCACATACTTCTGCTCCAGAAGTAGCACAGGAAGGTCACTGCATGCATGCCCCTGTAGCCTGATGGAACGATGAGACTAACCAGATTAGTTATTTGCTCCCTCTCCCAGGTGAGTAGGTTCACAGACACAGAAGGGGAACAAATATTCTGCAAGGAAACAGGAAGAACAGTTTGCCGGCCAAACAGCATACTCAGGAGGCTGGCATAAGCCTTCCCAAAACAAATGAAACCCTTAAAGGAGGCTGTGGATCTTCACCTCACTTTAAATGACTCCTCAGATTTTTACTCAGTTTTCCGAATACTTGAGTTTAAAAAGATACTTTCCCATTTCTTCTCTTCCAGTGTGCTTCTCCATGGTTTGTGTAGTAGATACTGGTGCTGAAAACTAGCTCAAGGAAAGGCCTCAAGAGCCCTGGGCTTCCAGCCATTTGTACCACATTTTTATGACCCCACTCCAGACCCGTGGCCTGTGGAGCACTTGCCAGTCAGAGCACCCACTGCAATGGGTTCCCCCCTCCTCTGCCTTCCACAAGGAAAAGATTCCAAAAGCATCTGGCAGAGAAGATCTAGTTCAGCCCAAAGGAGATGAGGGAGAGACACTGGCTGCCACTGAGCAAAACACAGAAGGGCTTATTCACACAAAGGAAAAAGAGTGACTCCACTGAAGATAAAATACTGTAATACCCCTGACAGCATATAAATAAAGCCAAAGGCTGTGAATGCCTGCAAGTGAGCATAAACAGCCTGACAAGAAGAGTGGTACATTATCTGCACATGATAGTATTTCCAGCTGTCACTTTCAGACTTAAACTGTCTTCAGTCTGACCTGAAGCAAAGGGACATAAACATCGAATTCTCATTCTACTTCAATCTTTTGCCTTGCCTTGTCTTCCTTCCACAGAGCCATATGAGCACCAAAGTGAGTTGAAACGTCAGTATATGCTTAAGTGCTTTTCTGACTTAGGACCATCAGAGGGTTTGAATCTTTTCCATTGACTAGTAATGAATGTTAAGACAAGACTGCGTGCAGCCATGTAACTCGTAATTTTTTATATTCATCCCCAAAGCATTCTGACACGTAGTCACTGAGAGGAATCACTGAGCACAGCCCCAGCTTGGAAGGCTCTCTTCTTGCTGAACCGTAGCACACCCTGGTTTTTAAACATGATCCTCCTCCATTCCTACCCCTTCAATTTCATAATCAAAACAAGTCTTTAAATAAAAAAAACCACACACACTTTTTTTTTTTAAATTACAGGGTGCATGAAAAACCTTTGTAAGCCACAGTATTTTAGGACAGATAATGAGGCCCACAAATATGCAAGGAACAACCCCATTTGAATCAGTGGGCTCTGTTTTCTAGCTGAATCCCATTGAAGCTCCTCCTCAAAGGAACTCCTCTGCAGTGCAGAGGAGAGCTGTCTTCCCTGGTCAGTGAATGAGCTGATTGTATTTCAGGACAATTTCTACTTGATCTTCTTCCAAGTGTGCAAAGCCATAAGTGATTGCATTTGGACAAAACAGTTACCAAAGAGATCGGACCTGGAAGCTCTGCATTAAGAAAGCAAGCCCTAATATTTGTGCAAAGAGAGAAGTTGCATAAGCACCAGCTTAAATCTGCTTTGTACCACAAAGCAGGGCTGTGAGAGCCAGGAGAGAATTCCCCCTCTGTTCAGAGGGGCTTGACATCGACTGGCAGTCCCCCAGACAAAGGAAGGGAGAGGGACAAAGAAAGCATGCCAGAGAAAGGAGGTGGAGTGGCTAGCATTAAGCCCTCTGGTGCAGAGGTGCAAAAGTGAGATAAGAATCCATGCCCTTGCAGCTGGTGAGTTCATTGCCACGGCCAAATTGATTTAGCTGTGCAGGCATGTGATCTGTGAGAGGTGACTAACAACACTTTGTGAGACGGTGTTGAACATCAGTATCATGAGATGCCAGTAGTACAGCTTCCCTGCGGGGTTATATTGCTGTAAGAGAGGCCCCACTCATTGATTGCAGCTAATGAACTCTCTGTTTCCCAACTATTTCTGCAACTGACAGCCTGTAACTGTCCCAAGACTATTTCTGAATGCTATCCGTCAGCAGCTGTACCATTAAGAAACGCAGCACACGGCAATGGCTTTATCGCTTCCATTAGCTTGTGACTAGGTAACACTGTTCGCAAGGCCAGCAGATGGCAATCTTTGTATTCATATGTTCACATGTATAACACTTTCACCTTAGTGCACATAACACCAGTTGCATCAGTCAGTTTGGGGTAGAACTTGTGTCATGCCTGGCCAGATGATGTTTTATTCTTCCTGGCTGATGTTTCCATCCCAGATGTCAACCAGATGTAGAACAAGAAATGGGTCTATGTGAGAGCCTTCCTCTCACCAGGAAACCCTGTAAACCAGACAAGGAGAGGTGCTAAAATCAAGGTCACCTTGAGCACAGCCCAATAATAACACCCAGACCTCAGAATTTCATCTCAAACATAGCCTGAACCTTTGGGTCTGCAACCCTGTCAGTATCTGGGAGGCTTAGCCTCAGCTTAAAACTCCTAAATTTAAAGTTTGTAATATTTTTAAAGCCTGAAGTGTCACATTGCACCACCAGGTTCTAAGCAATATTCCTGGGGACTTCTCAGAAAAACATATATTTAAAAAGTGAAGACTTAAATGAGGCCAACCTATTTATCAAAAGCGCCTTTCTGTTCTAGGAGCTTGATCCGACTAACCAGGCATTGCTCTTTTTATTATGGGTCACTGCTTTTGCAAGCTTCTCTGTACTGACTCCTTTTCCTGCTTCCGTATGAGGGGCTGCAGCACCATTCCCCTGTCTACACTACCAGTTGTTATTTCCCCAGCTGCCGGCTGGGTTGTGACCCCAGTCATATCACTAATAATAGCCTCCTCCCCTCTCAGGAAAGCAAGGAACCAGCAGGGTTCAAGAAACCTGTCCCTTCTCAGAGCATCAACAATGTCTGGCTTCACAGGATTCAGGCTCTGGTGCTCTCTACTCTAATAACCCCCCACCAGCATCAGCAGGGAACCTACACCTGCTTATCTGGCTCCCAGCTTCCCAGCACTGTACAAAGCAGCTAATGCCAGTTTTCCTAAGCTCCTTCCGTCCTTTCACCTTCCTTGTAAGCTCCCACACTCTGAAGGATTGCTGGAATTCTTTTTAAAAGGAAAGATCTTCCCACTTGCTCCTCTGTCTGTCTCCCTCTTGCTGCTACCTTATTTCTCCAGGTTTTGTAGGACTGAGAAAGAATCCTAGTTCAGGAAGTAGCTGACTTTGTGTTCTGGGTTCAGCAGTAGCAGTCATTTTTCTCCTTCTTGGTAGCTGGTGCAGCGCTGTGTTTTGACTTTCAGCCTGGGAACAGCACTGATAACACTGATGTTTTTAGTTACCGCTCAAATGTTTTAGTCTGATCAAGGACTTTCTGAGCCTCATGCTCTGCCAGGGAGGAGGGGAAGCTGAGAGGAAGCAGAGACAGGACACCTGACCCAAGCTAGCCGAAGAGGTATTCCATACCACAGCACGACATGCCCAGGATGTACCTGAGAGTTACCCGGAAGGGCTAGGGCACTGCAGGGTTGGATGAGGTATTGGTCGGTGCTCGGTTGGGGTTGGGCCAGTTATCAGTTGACTGTTGCTGGGGTGTTGTATTCTCTTCCCTTGTTATTTCCTTTATCATCATTATTATTGGTGGTAGCAGCAGTGATTTGTGTTATACCTCAGTTACTGGGCTGTTCTTATCTCAGCCCATGGGAGTTGCATTCTTTTGATTCTCATCCTCATCCCTTTGGGAGTGGGAGGAAGAAGGAGGGGAGTGAGTGAACGAGCTGTGTGGCTGGGTTTAAACCACAACACTTTGCTGTTAATTCTTCAGCAGCTGAAACAGTGTAGTTGCATGCACACCCCTTCACACACTGGATACGTAGAGCCTGACAGAGTCTGATACCTAAAGCAGAATATAGACTCACAGGCTGTCATCCTTAAAGATAGATGTATTTTCCCTTTGTGGGCATAGCATTAACTCTCAGTTCCTTATTAAAGCCACTCTGACGGCTACAGGCTTTGTACATTGCATTCCACCTTTCTCAAATTGCTCATGTCAGTTCAGTGGGCTATAGAATTCATTTCTATAAGCCTCCAGTGAGCTGCACGCTTCAGGGGTGGGTGCCTTTTTGATCTCAAATTTCCTATATAGATGTGTCCATAGGGATCTCATTCCATCATTTTGCCATGACTTCCAGTCCAGCCAAGAAGGTCTCTTAGAGCCTTGATTTGAGGACTAAGCAGCAGAAAACCACCACATTCTTGAGGAAATTATCCCAGAGGTTAACTGAGACCAATATTAAAAATGTCAAGCAATTGCAATTCCTTCAAGTCTGAGTTTGTCAAGATTTAGTCCCTAATCATTGGTTATCCTCCTGCCTTCCTCTGCTGGATTAAAAAGCAATTTATTTTCAGAACTTCTTTCCTGTGTATGCATGAGAAGACCAGCTTGTGGCTGTGCCTTCCATATAGTTATTTCCCCACCTCCATTTCAATAGGATAATATCTAGGCATCAATTAACTTTTTGAAGACTTTGAAATCCTTTTGAAAAGCCTGATGTGCATGGCAGTAACCACCTTTTTGGAACTACATATGACTTCCCAAGTTCTCATTGGGATGCTGGCAGACTTTCTCCTTGCTGCAATATCACATTGAAAGCTTGTTTCCATTGGCTTACATACTGTGACCTTTAAACCACTTACAGAATAGCTGCCTTCTACGGTATTGTTCTTTATCTTATGCAAGGTTTGTGCATTTTTTTTGCTTCTTGCCTTATGACCTTGCATTGGCCCTTTAAAATATATGTTCACTTTACCAGGAGTCCCATGTTGGCTTGCATAAATTATTTACTTTCTATGAAATTCTGATGCCAAATATTTCCATCAGTCATTTCAAGTTTATTCCTCACCTCAGATAAAGATACCAACAAACATCAGCTTTGAGAATAATCCCTGTGGCCCCATGTCTTATTGTGTGCTAGTCCCTCCCTACAGCTGCCTCACAATCTATCATCTTCACTTATCTGTCAGCCTTTAATACATTTAAGACAGGTTCTGTAGCATGCTACTTTCGTTAATCAGGTTGGGAGAGGAAAGCAAAGTCTTCACAGAAATTCCTTAGTGTATCTATAATTGGATAGGATAGACAGCAGAGCTAATATGGAAAACTGGTTTCTTCCTTTGCTGTCATGTACTGAGTGTGCTTTCTTTGGCTTCATTAGACGTGTGCAGACAAGTGATATTTTGTCTCTGTGGTTTCAAATTATCATCAAAAAAAAAAAAAAAAAAGGTCACTTAGTTCTGGGGTTTTTTTAAATGAATTTACCCCAAATTAAATACTTGGCCTCAGCTTTGTTGGGTCACTACTTTTTTAGATCTTTGTAATAAAGCTGGAAATTTGGAAACATTGAAATGAAAAATTCATTCTGAATTACAGTTTCTTTAAAATGTCACAATGGAACAGCGTAATGTTTAGAGACTTTTCTTTTTTTTTTTTTTTTTTGTTCAAGATTAATAAACCAGCAAACCTGACACTAATTTAAGTGAAAAATGTTCCCCATTTTGCTCTGCAGAACTCCGGCTTTGTGATCCTTGTGAGAGGTACAATCCTTCTACCTCCCAGTGGATGCAGGATATGATACTCTGGGAGATACTGGGCATTTTTGTACTCATGTTAATGTGAGCACAGGCATTTAGCATCCTCCCCAACCTTCAGGGCAAACCACTGGCCACAGAATACAAACTGTGGGCACACATTAGCAAAATCACTGTTAATGCTTATCAGTGCATTGGGCAACTTAATGCAAAAATGAAGCAAATAAGGAAAGAGAGAAAGAAAAGGAAGGTTTTTATGCTTGAAAAAATAATTGTAAGGGAAGTAAAAGGTGCACCTTTCCCCCTCTCCTCCCCCCAACCTTGATAACTGAGGTCAAATTCAGTATGTTGTCACAGATAATATCCAGTATATTATAACAGCATCTCTATAAATAAATGAAATAAAGTATAAGTCTTATTAAGGTCTTGGATGTTTTCAGGTATTGTCCATCAGCTACAATTAAGTTGTGTTTTACACTGAAGGTGCATGACACACTGAAGCCAGTGACAATCGGCTAAAGACCAGATGCTGGCAGCGTAGCTGTGCCAGTTTACGTCAGCTCAATAGAATGGTGTCATTTACATCATGAAGAGAGAGCAAAGGACATGACCCTGTTTTTATCCATGTCTCTGTAGGTATGTTTGCACCTTTCCTCATTTTTCTTCCATTGGTAGTGCACATTCATGGGAAATATGTACAACTCTAATTTTAGTACAATAATAAAAATCCTGATCTTTTTAAAACTTCAAATTAACAAAAAGCCATGCCCATATGATGTTTGCAGAAAAGACTACACTGACATACATGAGGACCTGCAAGGGAAATTGATTGCAAAGTGAAGAGAAATTGGATTTCACTGCAGAACTCCCAGAAAGCAAACAAGGAAAAGGGGAATAGGAGGCAGGAAAAATGGGGTTAGAAAATAATAACTCCTGAACTTCAATGCTGTTATTGACAGTGATTCAGAAATGCACTTCTCACAGGACTATTTTTTTATCCATACAGTGTTGGTTTAATGGGCGGAAAGAGAAAGCTGAGGCTGGGGAGCGTCGGGGAGCTGGGACACGTGAAGGAAAGAGTTAAGGCTGGAGTCACCCCCTCTGAAGTGCTCTGTGATGCTGTGCAGTGTTTCAGCTCCCAGAGCCTTCCTCCTCCCTCCCTGTGTCAGAGTGGGGAGGAGGCGGGTTCTGCTGAGCTGTTAAATCCTGAGTGAAGTTTCCCCCATTTCCAGTGGCCACTGTTGTCTGAGGCTGGTTCGGAGGAGGGCTGGGGTTACCCTGACATTTCTGGGACAGCCGCCAGACAAGAAGGGAAAAAGACGAGTCTTCTTCCATTTGCTT
This sequence comes from Lathamus discolor, assembly GCF_037157495.1. Classification (NCBI taxonomy): domain Eukaryota; kingdom Metazoa; phylum Chordata; class Aves; order Psittaciformes; family Psittacidae; genus Lathamus; species Lathamus discolor. The sequence continues at coordinate 3,274 of NW_027069419.1, read as the reverse complement.
TTGTCGAAGTGTGGAGAAAGGGGAAAGGGAAGCATTCTCTTTTTTTTTCAGCATCACATTCCTCTGTTTTTCTTCAGCCTGGAAAATATATTAATGCTGGTGATTTCCTCTCTGGAAACAAAGGAGCTAAACGAGACTGAGGAAACAAGGAGTGGGAAAGAGGCTTGGGAAGTTTAAAAGAGAGAGACTCGGAGCAGCCAGGAGTTACCATTTCTTAAATGAAATCCCTGCCTGTGTCGGTAACCAGTACAGCAAAAAGCCAGACTTGCAGGTAAATGGAGAAGCAAAGATCCCAAAGGAAATTTCCGCTAACCTCATCCCATTTCTCGAGAAGGTGAAGAAAAAAGGAAGTTAAAAGATACACGGGGAGACGGGCAGGCTCTGGGACCTGTTGGGCTGCTTAAAGATAAATCACAGCAGCAAACTTGTATGGCACTGGTCTCCTTTTAAAGGAAAAAGACGTGAAACCTCATCCCTGGAAGGCGAACTTCCCTGAGAGTGTAAGTTTCAAGTCAAATTCTTAGCTTTCTGCTCTATGTACTGGACCCTTTCTCTGTGCATGTTTGCATGAGTGCTATGTGAAAGCGTGAGAGAGATAGAGAGAAGGGTGCAGATCACCGTGTCCTTTTGGATAGACAGAGTCATGTTACAGACAGATGATCTCATTTTTTAATAAAACGATCCACTTTGTGCATTTCCAAAAATAACTCTAAACTGTACAAAGCCACCAAGGCAGGACTGAGGTGTAATCAGCACTTTAAAATCACAAAATCTCACTAGCCTATGCTTTGTTTTTTTCACCACTTGCGCAAGATGTCATCATACTGTTAACATCTAACTTTTTCTCTTTCTCCTCCTCCCCTCAAGCAGATTGCACAATGAACTGGAGGCCAGCTCTCAGCTTAGCCCTGCTGTGGGCAGCATGGCTAGTGTGCAGCTCTGAGAAGACAGAGAGGCTAGCGGAGGGAGGCAGCCATGGAGTTAGGAAAGTGCCCCTGGCTTACAAGGCTCCAAGCAGCCTCCTGGAGAGGTCTGGAGCACCCCTAAGGGATTCAAGTGCAAATCCCCGACACCCTGTCACCAAAAGGGATTCTTCAGGACCTCCAAAGCCACCTGCCAATCTCCCGCAAGGGGAAGCACGTTCCCAGGTCAGGGGCATGGGGACCAGAATGAGATGGGTACAGAGACTCACAGCTGCAGCCAAATACTCCAAGTCTGAGATGATTAAGGATGAAGGGATATCCTCTTCTTCACAGTCACGGGTGGCACGCTTCCCTTCAGGGTCAAGTTCCCCCAATATTCTGGCCAGCTTTGCTGGGAAAAATCGGGTGTGGGTCATTTCTGCTCCCCATGCCTCTGAGGGCTACTATCGGCTCATGATGAGCCTGCTGAAAAATGATGTTTACTGTGAACTGGCCGAGAGGCACATCCAGCAGATTGTGTTGTTCCATGAAGAAGGGGAAGAAGGAGGAAAAGTCAGAAGGATAACCAATGAAGGAAAAATCCTGGAGCAGCCACTTGATCCTGCCCTCATCCCTAAGCTCATGAGCTTTCTGAAACTGGAGAAGGGGAAATTTGGCATGGTGCTGTTGAAGAAAACTCTGCAGGTAGAGGAAAGGTACCCTTATCCAGTCAGGTTAGAGGCCATGTACGAAGTCATTGATCAGAACCCCATCAGAAAAATTGAGAAGATGAGGCAGAAAGGCTTCGTCCAGACTTGCAAAGCAGCAGGGGTAGAGGGACAAGTGGTTGAGGAAAGCAGTCATGGGGGCAGCACCCAACCTACCCCTGGTGGTGGACATGTCCAGGTGTCAGCAAGGAAGGAGGAGCCAAGGAAGAGCAGTAATCAGCCAACAAGGACCAAAATGGTGCGGAAACCAATGACAACCACAGTGGCCACTCCTCTGCCTACAGCAAGAACCACAACCCTCCCTCCCACCACCATAACTACCCGTGCCACCACCCGGGCAGTGACAACAGCAAGCCGGTCTACAACAACAACTACACCCCTCCCCACGACACAGAGGACCTGGACCACAAAGTCACATTCCACCACAGAGTACCACAGACTTCCAGTAGCCCCAGATACCACCACACCTCAAGTCACAGCCTCTGAGGATTTCTACCCTCCTGTGTGGAAGGCAAACCGCAGGGACCGGCAGCGTGGCCACCTGGAGAAGCACCCAGCAGCCACACGGAAACCAAGCAAAGCTGCCCGCTATGACAGTTTCACTGAGGTCCCAACAGCTCCCTCAGTGCACTACACAAAGGCAAACGTGGGTAGATTTAAAGACAATCGAACTGACAGAAAGGACTATAACCATAGGGACCTGAGTGTTACACCAGGGCAACACAAACCAACTAAGACTAAACCACCAAAAAAGAAGGCCCAAGAAAAGATATTGAACAATGAATATGAAGATAAATACGACCCAAACAAGCCTTCTAGTTCCCATTTAGAAGAAGAGTTTACAGCAGGAAATATTCCCCCAAAGAAAGGAAAACAATCAAAGAAGCATGAGCGAACGGATAAACCTGAGAAGAAGAAGAAGAAGGACAGACCTGACAAGCTGCAGAAGAGTGATAAGCAGTCCAAGAAGGACAAAGCTGAGAAAAAGAGCAAGCAGGACAAAGACCGTAGCAAGAAGAACAAGAAGGGGAGCAGGACTGAGAATGAGGATTTCCCCAAGCCCAACAAGAAGCCTTTCCTACAGCCTCCCAGGAAATCAGTGACTGACCTCCTGGAATATTTTGAAGGCAAAAGGCGGCTCATTGTAAGTAACTCGTTCATCTGAATCTTACTACCTAAATGAAATCATATCTCCCTCCTAGTAAGGATATGTGGAACAGAACGCTTACAGTGGTTTTGTATTCTTCTGGATTTGTCCTTTCATTTAGGAGGCAAAATTTCTAGACAAACAATTATTTCCATCAGGGAAGGTCTTGCAGTCTCGTGTTGGAAATCCTACATGCTGTATGAAGCTCAGTCAATCAGGAATTAGGATAAAACCTCTTTCCAGTCACTTCCACAAGCAACCACATAGCCATCAGATTGTTTTGTTTCCAGTGGATATGTACATCTCAGGATCTGTATAGTTATGATTGATACAACAAGGGCCCAGTGTGGATTACATCCATTCATTGCTTTGGGTTACTTGCCAATGTTACCACATTTTGACGCTCCGCATGTCCTGCCAGCTGGCATACCTGTTTTATATTGGTGCTGGTGTCCTAAAACTGGAAGCAAGCCAGACGGCTTGGCAGTACTGGAGCA
>NW_027069418.1:0-49671 GCF_037157495.1 Lathamus discolor | reverse complement strand
TAAGCCATTTTGGCAATTCTAACCTGTTTGTGCAAATCTCTAACCACTTTAAAGCCATTTTTGGCATTTCTAACCCGTGTTTGCACATCTCTAAGCACTTTTAATCCATTTTTAGCATTTCTAACCCATTTTTGCGAATCTCTAAGCACTTTAAAGCCATTTTTAGCATTTCTAACCCATTTTTGCACATCTGTAAGCACTTCCAAGCCATTTTTAGCATTTCTCACCCATTTTTGCAAATCTCTAAGCACTTTTAAACCATTTTTGGCCATTTCTAACCCATTTTTGCACATCTCTAAGCAATTTTGATTGCATTTTTGGCCGTTTCTAACCCATTTTTGCAGATCTCTACGAACTTTTAAGCCATTTTTGGCCTTTTCTATCCAGTTTGCACATCTCTAACCATTTCAAAGCCATTTTTGGCATTTCTAACCCTTTTTTGCTAATCTCTAAGCACTTTAAAGCCATTTTTGGCAGTTCTAACCCATTTTGCGAATCTCTATGCACTTTAAAGCCATTTTTAGCATTTCTAACCCATTTTTGCACATCTGTAAGCACTTCCAAGCCATTTTTAGCATTTCTCACCCATTTTTGCAATCTCTAAGCACTTTAAAGCCATTTTTAGCATTTCTAACCCATTTTTGCACATCTCTAAGCAATTTTGATTGCATTTTTGGCCGTTTCTAACCCATTTTTGCAGATCTCTATGAACTTTTAAGCCATTTTTGGCCTTTTCTATCCAGTTTGCACATCTCTAACCATTTCAAAGCCATTTTTGGCATTTCTAACCCTTTTTGCTAATCTCTAAGCACTTTAAAGCCATTTTTGGCAGTTCTAACCATTTTGCGAATCTCTAAGCACTTAAAGCCATTTTTAGCTTTTCTAACCCATTTTTGCACATCTCTAAGCAGTTTAAAGCCATTTTTAGCATTCCTAACCCGTTTTTTGCAAATCTCTAAGCACTTCCAAGCCATTTTTTAGCATTTCTCACCCATTTTTGCAAACCTCTAAGCACTTTAAAGCATTTTTAGCATTTTTTAACCCATTTTGCACATCCCTAAGCACTTTAAAACCATTTTTGGCCATTTCTAACCCATGTTTGCCCATCTCTAAGCAATTTTGAATGGCATTTTTTGGCCGTTTCTAACCCATTTTTGCAGATCTCTGCGTACTTTTAAGCCTTTTTGGCCTTTTCTATCCAGTTTGCACATCTCTAACCATTTCGAAGCCATTTTTGCATTTCTGACCCTTTTTTGCTAATCTCTAAGCACTTTAAAGCCATTTTGGCCATTTCTCACCCATTTTTGCAAATCTCTAAGCACTTTAAAGCCATTTTCGGCCATTTCTAACCTGTTTGTGCAAATCCCTAAGCACTTTAAATCCATTTTTGGCAATTCTAACCTGTTTGTGCAAATCTCTAACCACTTTAAAGCCATTTTTGGCATTTCTAACCCGTGTTTGCACATCTCTAAGCACTTTTAAGCCATTTTTAGCATTCTAACCCATTTTTGCGAATCTCTAAGCACTTTAAAGCCATTTTAGCATTTCTCACCCATTTTTGCATATCTCTAAGCACTTTAAAGCCATTTTTAGCATTTCTCACCCATTTTTGCAAATCTCTAAGCACTTTAAAGCCATTTTTAGCATTCCTAACCGTTTTGCAAATCTCTAAGCACTTCCAAGCAATTTTTAGCATTTCTCACCCATTTTGCAAATCTCTAAGCACTTTAAAGCTATTTTTAGCATTTCTAACCCATTTTTGCACATCTCTAAGCACTTTTAAACCATTTTTGGCCATTTCTAACCCATGTTTGCACATCTCTAAGCAATTTTGAATGACATTTTTGGCCGTTTCTAACCCATTTTTGCAGATCTCTACGAACTTTTAAGCCATTTTTTGGCCTTTTCTATCCAGTTTTGCATATCCTTAACCATTTCGAAGCCATTTTTGGCATTTCTAACCCTTTTTTGCTAATCTCTAAGCACTTTAAAGCATTTTTGGTCATTTCTAACCATTTTTTGCAAATCCCTAAGCACTTTAAAGCCATTTTTGGCCATTTCTAACCATTTTTGCAAATCCCTAAGCACTTTAAAGCCATTTTTGGCATTTCTAACCCATTTTTGCACATCTCTAAGCACTTTTAAACCATTTTTGGCCATTTCTAACCCATGTTTGCACATCTCTAAGCACTTTTAAACCATTTTTGGCCTTTTCTAACCCATGTTTGCACATCTCTAAGCAATTTTGAATGACATTTTTGGCCGTTTCTAACCCATTTTTTTCAGATCTCTACGAACTTTTAAGCCATTTTTGGCCTTTTCTTTCAGTTTGCATATCTTTAACCATTTCGAAGCCATTTTTGGCATTTCTAACCCTTTTTTGCTAATCTCTAAGCACTTTAAAGCCATTTTGGCCGTTTCTAACCCATTTTTGCAGATCTCTACGAACTTTTGAGCCATTTTTGGCCTTTTCTATCCAGTTTGCACATCTCTAACCATTTCAAAGCCATTTTTGGCATTTCTAACCCTTTTTGCTAATCTCTAAGCACTTTAAAGCCATTTTTAGCAGTTCTAACCCATTTTTGCGAATCTCTAAGCACTTTAAAGCCATTTTTAGCTTTTCTAACCCATTTTTGCACATCTCTAAGCAGTTTAAAGCCATTTTAGCATTCCTAACCCGTTTTTGCAAATCTCTAAGCACTTCCAAGCATTTTTAGCATTTCTCACCCATTTTTGCAACCTCTAAGCACTTTAAAGCATTTTTAGCATTTTTAACCCATTTTTGCACATCCCTAAGCACTTTAAAACCATTTTGGCCATTTCTAACCCATGTTTGCCCATCTCTAAGCAATTTTGAATGGCATTTTTGGCCGTTTCTAACCCATTTTTGCAGATCTCTGCGTACTTTTAAGCCTTTTTTGGCCTTTTCTATCCAGTTTGCACATCTCTAACCATTTCGAAGCCATTTTTTGGCATTTCTAACCCTTTTTTGCTAATCTCTAAGCACTTTAAAGCCATTTTTAGCATTTCTAACCCATTTTTGCACATCTGTAAGCACTTCCAAGCCATTTTTAGCATTTCTCACCCATTTTTGCAAATCTCTAAGCACTTTAAAGCCATTTTTAGCATTTCTAACCCATTTTTGCACATCTCTAAGCAATTTTGATTGCATTTTTGGCCGTTTCTAACCCATTTTTGCAGATCTCTATGAACTTTTAAGCCATTTTTGGCCTTTTCTATCCAGTTTGCACATCTCTAACCATTTCAAAGCCATTTTTGGCATTTCTAACCCTTTTTTGGCTAATCTCTAAGCACTTTAAAGCCATTTTTGGCAGTTCTAACCCATTTTTGCGAATCTCTAAGCACTTTAAAGCCATTTTTAGCATTTCTAACCCATTTTGCACATCTCTAAGCAGTTTAAAGCCATTTTTAGCATTCCTAACCCGTTTTTGCAAATCTCTAAGCACTTCCAAGCCATTTTTAGCATTTCTCACCCATTTTTGCAAACCTCTAAGCACTTTAAAGCATTTTTAGCATTTTTAACCCCATTTTTGCACATCCCTAAGCACTTTAAAACCATTTTTGGCCATTTCTAACCCATGTTATGCCCATCTCTAAGCAATTTTGAATGGCATTTTTGGCCGTTTCTAACCCATTTTTGCAGATCTCTGCGTACTTTTAAGCCTTTTTTGGCCTTTTCTATCCAGTTTGCACATCTCTAACCATTTTGAAGCCATTTTTGCATTTCTGACCCTTTTTTGCTAATCTCTAAGCACTTTAAAGCCATTTTGGCCATTTCTCACCCATTTTTGCAAATCTCTAAGCACTTTAAAGCCATTTCGGCCATTTCTAACCTGTTTGTGCAAATCCCTAAGCACTTTAAAGCCATTTTTGGCAGTTCTAACCTGTTTGTGCAAATCTCTAACCACTTTAAAGCCATTTTTGGCAATTTCTAACCCTTGTGTTTGCACATCTCTAAGCACTTTTATCCATTTTTAGCATTTCTAACCCATTTTTTGCGAATCTCTAAGCACTTTAAAGCCATTTTTTAGCATTTCTCCACCCATTTTTGCATATCTCTAAGCACTTTAAAGCCATTTTTAGCATTTCTCACCCATTTTTGCAAATCTCTAAGCACTTTAAAGCCATTTTAGCATTCCTAAACCGGTTTTTGCAAATCTCTAAGCACTTCCAAGCAATTTTTAGCATTTCTCACCCATTTTTGCAAATCTCTAAGCACTTTAAAGCTATTTTTAGCATTTCTAACCCATTTTTGCACATCTCTAAGCACTTTTAAACCATTTTTGGCCATTTCTAACCATGTTTGCACATCTCTAAGCAATTTTGAATGACATTTTTGGCCGTTTCTAACCATTTTTGCAGATCTCTACGAACTTTTAAGCCATTTTTTGGCCTTTTCTATCCCAGTTTGCATATCCTTAACCATTTCGAAGCCATTTTGGCATTTCTAACCCTTTTTTGCTAATCTCTAAGCACTTTAAAGCCATTTTTGGTCATTTCTAACCCATTTTTTGCAAATCCCTAAGCACTTTAAAGCCATTTTTGGCCATTTCTAACCCATTTTTTGCACATCTCTAAGCAGTTTAAAGCCATTTTAGCATTCCTAACCCGTTTTTGCAAATCTCTAAGCACTTCCAAGCCATTTTTAGCATTTCTCACCCATTTTTGCAAACCTCTAAGCACTTTAAAGCATTTTTAGCATTTTTAACCCATTTTTGCACATCCCTAAGCACTTTAAAACCATTTTTGGCCATTTCTAACCCATGTTTGCCCATCTCTAAGCAATTTTGAATGGCATTTTTGGCCGTTTCTAACCATTTTTGCAGATCTCTGCGTACTTTTAAGCCTTTTTTGGCCTTTTCTATCCAGTTTGCACATCTCTAACCATTTTGAAGCCATTTTTGCATTTCTGACCCTTTTTGCTAATCTCTAAGCACTTTAAAGCATTTTGGCCATTTCTCACCCATTTTTGCAAATCTCTAAGCACTTTAAAGCCATTTTCGGCCATTTCTAACCTGTTTGTGCAAATCCCTAAGCACTTTAAATCCATTTTTGGCAATTCTAACCTGTTTGTGCAAATCTCTAACCACTTTAAAGCCATTTTTGGCATTTCTAACCCAGTGTTTGCACATCTCTAAGCACTTTTAAGCCATTTTTAGCATTTCTAACCCATTTTTGCGAATCTCTAAGCACTTTAAAGCCATTTTTAGCATTTCTCACCCATTTTTGCATATCTCTAAGCACTTAAAGCCATTTTTAGCATTTCTCACCCATTTTTGCATATCTCTAAGCACTTTAAAGCCATTTTTAGCATTCTAACCGGTTTTTGCAAAATCTCTAAGCCACTTCCAAGCAATTTTTAGCATTTCTCACCCATATTTTGCAAATCTCTAAGCACTTTAAAGCTATTTTTAGCATTTCTAACCCCATTTTTGCACATCTCTAAGCACTTTTAAACCATTTTTGGCCATTTCTAACCCATGTTTGCACATCTCTAAGCAATTTTGAATGACATTTTTGGCCGTTTCTAACCCATTTTTGCAGATCTCTAACGAACTTTTAAGCCATTTTTTAGGCCTTTTCTATCCAGTTTGCATATCCTTAACCATTTCGAAGCCATTTTTGGCATTTCATAACCCTTTTTTGCTAATCTCTAAGCACTTTAAAGCCATTTTTGGTCATTTCTAACCCATTTTTTGCAAATCCCTAAGCACTTTAAAAGCCATTTTTGGCATTTCTAACCCATTTTTGCAAATCCTAAGCACTTTAAAGCCATTTTTGGCATTTCTAACCCATTTTTGCACCATCTCTAAGCACTTTTAAACCATTTTTGGCCATTTCTAACCCATGTTTGCACAATCTCTAAGCACTTTAAACCATTTTTGGCCTTTCTAACCCATGTTTGCACATCTCTAAGCAATTTTGAATGACATTTTTGGCCGTTTCTAACCCATTTTTTCAGATCTCTACGAACTTTTAAGCCATTTTTGGCCTTTTCTTTCCAGTTTGCATATCTTTAACCATTTCGAAGCCGTTTTTGCATTCTCACACCCTTTTTTGCTAATCTCTAAGCACTTTAAAGCCATCTTTGCGACGTTTCTAACCCATTTTGGCAGATCTCTACGAACTTTTGAGCCATTTTTGGCCTTTTCTATCCAGTTTGCACATCTCTAACCATTTCAAAGCCATTTTTAGCATTTCTAACCCATTTTTGCACATCTGTAAGCACTTCCAAGCCATTTTAGCATTTCTCACCCATTTTTGCAAATCTCTAAGCACTTTAAAGCCATTTTTAGCATTTCTAACCATTTTTGCCACATCTCTAAGCAATTTTGATTGCATTTTTGGCCGTTTCTAACCCATTTTTGCAGATCTCTATGAACTTTTAAGCCATTTTGGCCTTTTCTATCCAGTTTGCACATCTCTAACCATTTCAAAGCCATTTTTGCATTTCTAACCCTTTTTTGCTAATCTCTAAGCACTTTTAAAGCCATTTTTGGCAGTTCTAACCCATTTTTGCGAATCTCTAAGCACTTTAAAGACATTTTAGCATTTCTAACCCATTTTTGCACATTCTCTAAGCAGGTTAAAGCCATTTTTTAGCATTCCTAACCCGTTTTTGCAAATCTCTAAGCACTTCCAAGCCATTTTTAGCATTTCTCACCCATTTTGCAAACCTCTAAGCACTTTAAAGCATTTTTAGCATTTTTTAACCCATTTTTGCACATCCCTAAGCACTTTAAAACCATTTTTGGCCATTTCTAACCCATGTTTGCCCATCTCTAAGCAATTTTGAATGGCATTTTTGGCCGTTTCTAACCATTTTTGCAGATCTTCTGCGTATTTTTAAGCCTTTTTGGCCCTTTCTATCCAGTTTGCACATCTCTAACCATTTTGAAGCCATTTTTGCATTTCTGACCCTTTTTTGCTAATCTCTAAGCACTTTAAAGCCATTTTTGGCCATTTCTCACCCATTTTTGCAAATCTCTAAGCACTTTAAAGCCATTTTCGGCCATTTCTAACCTGTTTGTGCAAATCCCTAAGCACTTAAATCCATTTTTGGCAATTCTAACCTGTTTGTGCAAATCTCTAACCACTTTAAAGCCATTTTTGGCATTTCTAACCCGTGTTTGCACATCTCTAAGCACTTTTAAGCATTTTTAGCATTTCTAACCATATTTTGCACATCTGTAAGCACTTCCAAGCCATTTTTAGCATTTCTCACCCATTTTTGCATATCTCTAAGCACTTTAAAGCCATTTTTAGCATTTTCTCACCATTTTTGCAAATCTCTAAGCACTTTAAAGCCATTTTTAGCATTCCTACCCGGTTTTGCAAATCTCTAAGTACTTTCCAAGCAATTTTTAGCATTTCTCACCCATTTTTGCAAATCTCATAAGCACTTTAAAGCTATTTTTAGCATTTCTAACCCATTTTTTGCACATCTCTAAGCACTTTTAAACCATTTTTGGCCATTTCTAACCCATGTTGTGCACATCTCTAAGCAATTTTGAATGTCATTTTTTGGCCGTTTCTAACCATTTTTGCAGATCTCTACGAACTTTTAAGCCATTTTTTTGGCCTTTTCTATCCAGTTTGCATATCCTTAACCATTTCGAAGCATTTTTGGCATTTCTAACCCTTTTTTGCTAATCTCTAAGCACTTTAAAGCCATTTTTGGTCATTTCTAACCCATTTTTGGCAAATCCCTAAGCACTTTAAAGCCATTTTTGGCCATTTCTAACCCATTTTTGCAATCCCTAAGCACTTTAAAGCCATTTTTTGGCATTCTAACCCATTTTTGCACATCTCTAAGCACTTTTAAACCATTTTTGGCCATTTCTAACCCATGTTTGCACATCTCTAAGCACTTTTAAACCATTTTTGGCCTTTTCTAACCCATGTTTGCACATCTCTAAGCAATTTTGAATGACATTTTTGGCCGTTTCTAACCATTTTTTCAGATCTCTACGAACTTTTAAGCCATTTTTGGCCTTTTCTTTCCAGTTTGCATATCTTTAACCATTTCGAAGCCGTTTTTGGCATTTCTAACCCTTTTTTGCTAATCTCTAAGCACTTTAAAGCCATTTTGGCCGTTTCTAACCCATTTTGGCAGATCTCTACGAACTTTTGAGCCATTTTTGGCCTTTTCTATCCAGTTTGCACATCTCTAACCATTTGAAAGCCATTTTTGCATTTCTAACCCTTTTTTGCTAATCTCTAAGCACTTTAAAGCCATTTTTGGCATTTCTAACCCTTTTTTGCGAATCTCTAAGCACTTTTAAAGCCATTTTTAGCATTTCTAACCCATTTTTGCACATCTCTAAGCAGTTTAAAGCCATTTTTAGCATTCCTAACCCCGTTTTTGCAAATCTCCTAAGCACTTCCAAGCCATTTTTAGCATTTCTCACCCATTTTTGCAAACCTCTAAGCACTTTAAAGCATTTTTAGCATTTTTAACCCATTTTTGCACATCCCTAAGCACTTTAAAACCATTTTTGGCCATTTCTAACCCATGTTTGCCCCATCTCTAAGCAATTTTGAATGGCATTTTTGGCCGTTTCTAACCCATTTTTGCAGATCTCTGCGTACTTTTAAGCCTTTTTTGGCCTTTTCTATCCAGTTTGCACATCTCTAACCATTTCGAAGCCATTTTTGGCATTTCTAAACTTTTTTGCTAATCTCTAAGCACTTTAAAGCCATTTTTAGCATTTCTAACCCATTTTTGCAAATCTCTAAGCACTTTAAAGCCATTTTCGGCCATTTCTAACCTGTTGTGCAAGTCCCTAAGCACTTTAAAGCCATTTTTGGCAATTCTAACCTGTTTGTGCAAATCTCTAACCACTTTAAAGCCATTTTTGGCATTTCTAACCCGTGTTTGCACATCTGTAAGCACTTTTAATCCATTTTTAGCATTTCTAACCCATTTTTGCGAATCTCTAAGCACTTTAAAGCCATTTTTAGCATTTCTAACCCATTTTTGCACATCTGTAAGCACTTCCAAGCCATTTTTAGCATTTCTCACCCATTTTTGCAAATCTCTAAGCACTTTTAAACCATTTTTTGGCCATTTCTAACCATTTTTGCACATCTCTAAGCAATTTTGATTGCATTTTTGGCCGTTTCTAACCCATTTTTGCAGATCTCTACGAACTTTTAAGCCATTTTTGGCCTTTTCTATCCAGTTTGCACATCTCTAACCATTTCAAAGCCATTTTTGGCATTTCTAACCCTTTTTTGCTAATCTCTAAGCACTTTAAAGCCATTTTTGGCAGTTCTAACCCATTTTTGCGAATCTCTAAGCACTTTAAAGCATTTTTAGCATTTCTAACCCATTTTTGCACATCTGTAAGCACTTCCAAGCCATTTTTAGCATTTCTAACCCATTTTTGCACATCTCTAAGCAATTTTGATTGCATTTTTGGCCGTTTCTAACCCATTTTTGCAGATCTCTATGAACTTTTGAGCCATTTTTGGCCTTTTCTAACCAGTTTGCACATCTCTAACCATTTCAAAGCCATTTTTGGCATTTCTAACCCTTTTTTGCTAATCTCTAAGCACTTTAAAGCCATTTTTGGCAGTTCTAACCCATTTTTTGCGAATCTCTAAGCACTTTAAAGCCATTTTTAGCATTTCTAAACCATTTTTGCACATCTCTAAGCAGTTTAAAGCCATTTTTAGCATTCCTAACCCGTTTTTGCAAATCTCTAAGCACTTCCAAGCCATTTTTAGCATTTCTCACCCATTTTTTCAAACCTCTAAGCACTTTAAAGCATTTTTAGCATTTTTTAACCCATTTTTGCACATCCCTAAGCACTTTAATACCATTTTTGGCCATTTCTAACCCATGTTTGCCCATCTCTAAGCAATTTTGAATGGCATTTTTGGCCGTTTCTAACCCATTTTTGCAGATCTCTGCGTACTTTTAAGCCTTTTTTGGCCTTTTCTATCCAGTTTGCACATCTCTAACCATTTTGAAGCCATTTTTGCATTTCTGACCCTTTTTTGCTAATCTCTAAGCACTTTAAAGCCATTTTGGCATTTCTCACCCATTTTTTGCAAATCTCTAAGCACTTTAAAGCCATTTTCGGCCATTTCTAACCTGTTTGTGCAAATCCCTAAGCACTTTAAAGCCATTTTTGGCAATTCTAACCTGTTTGTGCAAATCTCTAACCACTTTAAAGCCATTTTTGGCATTTCTAACCCGTGTTTGCACATCTCTAAGCACTTTTAAGCCATTTTTAGGATTTCTAACCCATTTTTCCGAATCTCTAAGGCACTTTAAAGCCATTTTTAGCATTTCTCACCCATTTTTGCATATCTCTAAGCACTTTAAAGCCTATTTTTAGCATTTCTCACCCATTTTTGCATATCTCTAAGCACTTTAAAGCCATTTTTAGCATTTCTCACCCATTTTTGCAAATCTCTAAGCACTTTAAAGCATTTTTAGCATTTCTAACCCATTTTTGCAGTATCTCTAAGAACTTTAAAGCAATTTTTAGCATTTCTCACCCATTTTTGCATATCTCTAAGCACTTTAAAGCCATTTTTAGCATCCTAACCGGTTTTTGCAAATCTCTAAGCACTTCCAAGCAATTTTTAGCATTTCTCACCCATTTTTGCAAATCTCTAAGCACTTTAAAGCTATTTTTAGCATTTCTAACCCATTTTTGCACATCTCTAAGCACTTTTAAACCATTTTTGGCCATTTCTAACCCATGTTTGCACATCTCTAAGCAATTTTGAATGACATTTTTGGCCGTTTCTAACCCATTTTTGCAGATCTCTACGAACTTTTAAGCCATTTTTTGGCCTTTTCTATCCAGTTTGCATATCCTTAACCATTTCGAAGCCATTTTTGGCATTTCTAACCCTTTTTTGCTAATCTCTAAGCACTTTAAAGCCATTTTTTGGTCATTTCTAACCATTTTTTGCAAATCCCTAAGCACTTTAAAGCCATTTTTGGCCATTTCTAACCCATTTTTGCAAATCCCTAAGCACTTTAAAGCCATTTTTGGCATTTCTAACCCATTTTTGCACATCTCTAAGCACTTTAAACCATTTTTGGCCATTTCTAACCCATGTTTGCACATCTCTAAGCACTTTTAAACCATTTTTGGCCTTTTCTAACCCATGTTTGCACATCTCTAAGCAATTTTGAATGACATTTTTGGGCCGTTTCTAACCCATTTTTTCAGATCTCTACGAACTTTTAAGCCATTTTTGGCCTTTTCTTTCCAGTTTTGCATATCTTTAACCATTTCGAAGCCGTTTTTGGCATTTCTAACCCTTTTTTGCTAATCTCTAAGCACTTTAAAGCCATTTTGGCCTGTTTCTAACCATTTTTGCAGATCTCTGCGTACTTTTAAGCCTTTTTTGGCCTTTTCTATCCAGTTTGCACATCTCTAACCATTTTGAAGCCATTTTTGCATTTCTGACCCTTTTTTGCTAATCTCTAAGCACTTTAAAGCCATTTTGGCCATTTCTCACCCATTTTTGCAAATCTCTAAGCACTTTAAAGCCATTTTCGGCCATTTCTAACCTGTTTGTGCAAATCCCTAAGCACTTTAAATCCATTTTTGGCAATTCTACCTGTTTGTGCAAATCTCTAACCACTTTAAAGCCATTTTTGGCATTTCTAACCCGTGTTTGCACATCTCTAAGCACTTTTAAGCCATTTTTTAGCATTTCTAACCCATTTTTGCGAATCTCTAAGCACTTTAAAGCCATTTTTAGCATTTCTCACCCATTTTTGCATATCTCTAAGCACTTTAAAGCCAATTTTTAGCATTTCTCACCATTTTTGCAATCTCTAAGCACTTTAAAGCCATTTTTAGCATTCCTAACCGGTTTTTGCAAATCTCTAAGCACTTCCAAGCAATTTTTAGCATTTCTCACCCATTTTTGCAAATCTCTAAGCACTTTAAAGCTATTTTTAGCATTTCTAACCCATTTTTTGCCACATCTCTAAGCACTTTTTAAACCATTTTTTGGCCATTTCTAACCCATGTTTGCACATCTCTAAGCAATTTTGAATGACATTTTTGGCCGTTTCTAACCCATTTTTGCAGATCTCTACGAACTTTTAAGCCATTTTTTGGCGTTTTCTATCCAGTTTGCATATCCTTTAACCATTTCGAAGCCATTTTTGGCATTTCTAACCCTTTTTTGCTAATCTCTAAGCACTTTAAAGCCATTTTTGGTCATTTCTAACCCATTTTTTGGCAAATCCCTAAGCACTTTAAAGCCATTTTGGCCATTTCTAACCCATTTTTTGCACATCTCTAAGCAGTTTAAAGCCATTTTTAGCATTCCTAACCCGTTTTTGCAAATCTCTAAGCACTTCAAGCCATTTTTAGCATTTCTCACCCATTTTTGCAAACCTCTAAGCACTTTAAAGCATTTTTAGCATTTTTAACCCATTTTTGCACATCCCTAAGCACTTTAAAACCATTTTTGGCCATTTCTAACCCATGTTTGCCCATCTCTAAGCAATTTTGAATGGCATTTTTGGCCGTTTCTAACCATTTTTGCAGATCTCTGCGTACTTTTAAGCCTTTTTTGGCCTTTTCTATCAGTTTGCACACATCTATACCATTTTGAAGCCATTTTTGCATTTCTGACCCTTTATTTGCTAATCTCTAAGCACTTTAAAGCCATTTTGGCCATTTCTCACCCATTTTTGCAAATCTCTAAGCACTTTAAAGCCATTTTCGGCCATTTCTAACCTGTTTGTGCAAATCCCTAAGCACTTTAAATCCATTTTTGGCAATTCTAACCTGTTTGTGCAAATCTTCTAACCACTTTAAAGCCATTTTTGGCATTTCTAACCCGTGTTTGCACATCTCTAAGCACTTTTAAGCCATTTTTAGCATTTTCTAACCCATTTTGCGAATCTCTAAGCACTTTAAAGCCATTTTTAGCATTTCTAACCCATTTTTGCACATCTGTAAGCACTTCCAAGCCATTTTAGCATTTCTCACCCATTTTTGCAAATCTCTAAGCACTTTAAGCCATTTTTAGCATTCCTAACCGTTTTTTGCAAATCTCTAAGCACTTCCAAGCAATTTTTAGCATTTCTCACCATTTTTGCAAATCTCTAAGCACTTTAAAGCTATTTTAGCATTTCTAACCCATTTTTGCACATCTCTAAGCACTTTTAAACCATTTTTGGCCATTTCTAACCCATGTTTGCACATCTCTAAGCAATTTTGAATGACATTTTGGCCGTTTCTAACCCATTTTTGCAGATCTCTACGAACTTTTAGCCATTTTTGGCCTTTTCTATCCAGTTTGCATATCCCTTAACCATTTCGAAGCCATTTTTGGCATTTCTAACCCTTTTTTGCTATCTCTAAGCACTTTAAAGCCATTTTGGTCATTTCTAACCCATTTTTTGGCAAATCCCTAAGCACTTTAAAGCCATTTTTGGCCATTTCTAACCCATTTTTGCACATCTCTAAGCAGTTTAAAGCCATTTTTAGCATTCCTAACCCGTTTTTGCAAATCTCTAAGCACTTCCAAGCCATTTTTAGCATTTCTCACCATTTTTGCAAACCTCTAAGCACTTTAAAGCATTTTTAGCATTTTTAACCCATTTTTGCACATCCCTAAGCACTTTAAAACCATTTTTGGCCATTTCTAACCCATGTTTGCCCATCTCTAAGCAATTTTGAATGGCATTTTTGGCCGTTTCTAACCCATTTTTGCAGATCTCTGCGTACTTTTAAGCCTTTTTTGGCCTTTTCTATCCAGTTTGCACATCTCTAACCATTTTGAAGCCATTTTTGCATTTTCTGACCCTTTTTTGCTAATCTCTAAGCACTTTAAAGCCATTTTGGCCATTTCTCACCCATTTTTGCAAATCTCTAAGCACTTTAAGCCATTTTCGGCCATTTCTAACCTGTTTGTGCAAATCCTAAGCACTTTAAATCCATTTTTGGCAATTCTAACCTGTTTGTGCAAATCTCTAACCACTTTAAAGCCATTTTTGGCATTTCTAACCCGTGTTTGCACATCTCTAAGCACTTTAAGCCATTTTTAGCATTTCTCACCCATTTTTGCAAATCTCTAAGCACTTTAAAGCCATTTTTAGCATTTCTAACCCATTTTTGCATATCTCTAAGAACTTTAAAGCCATTTTTAGCATTTCTCACCCATTTTTGCATATCTCTAAGCACTTTAAAGCCATTTTTAGCATTCCTAACGGTTTTTGCAATCTCTAAGCACTTCCAAGCAATTTTTAGCATTTCTCACCCATTTTGCAATCTCTAAGCACTTTAAAGCTATTTTTAGCATTTCTAACCCATTTTTGCACATCTCTAAGCACTTTTAAACCATTTTTGGCCATTTCTAACCCATGTTTGCACATCTCCTAAGCAATTTTGAATGACATTTTTGGCCGTTTCTAACCCATTTTTGCAGATCTCTACGAACTTTTAAGCCATTTTTTGGCCTTTTCTATCCAGTTTGCATATCCTTAACCATTTCGAAGCCATTTTTGGCATTTCTAACCCTTTTTTGCTAATCTCTAAGCACTTTAAAGCCATTTTTGGTCATTTCTAACCCATTTTTTGCAAATCCCTAAGCACTTTAAAGCCATTTTTGCCATTTCTAACCCATTTTTGCAATCCCTAAGCACTTTAAAGCCATTTTTGGCATTTCTAACCCATTTTTGCACATCTCTAAGCACTTTTAAACCATTTTTGGCCATTTCTAACCCATGTTTGCACATCTCTAAAGCACTTTTAAACCATTTTTGGCCTTTTCTAACCCATGTTTGCACATCTCTAAGCAATTTTGAATGACATTTTTGGCCGTTTCTAACCCATTTTTTCAGATCTCTACGAACTTTTAAGCCATTTTTGGCCTTTTCTTTCCAGTTTGCATATCTTTAACCATTTCGAAGCCGTTTTTGGCATTTCTAACCCTTTTTTGCTAATCTCTAAGCACTTTAAAGCCATCTTTGGCCGTTTCTAACCCATTTTGGCAGATCTCTACGAACTTTTGAGCCATTTTTGGCCTTTTCTATCCAGTTTGCACATCTCTAACCATTTCAAAGCCATTTTTAGCATTTCTAACCCATTTTTGCACATCTGTAAGCACTTCCAAGCCATTTTTAGCATTTCTCACCCATTTTTGCAAATCTCTAAGCACTTTAAAGCCATTTTTAGCATTTCTAACCCATTTTTGCACATCTCTAAGCAATTTTGATTGCATTTTTGGCCGTGTTCTAACCCATTTTTGCAGATCTCTATGAACTTTAAGCCATTTTTGGCCTTTTCTATCCAGTTTGCACATCTCTAACCATTTCAAAGCCCATTTTGGCATTTTCTAACCCTTTTTTGCTAATCTCTAAGCACTTTAAAGCCATTTTGGCAGTTCTACCCATTTTTGCGAATCTCTAAGCACTTTAAAGCCATTTTTAGCATTTCTCACCCATTTTTGCAAACCTCCTAAGCACTTTAAAGCATTTTTAGCATTTTTTAACCCATTTTTGCACATCCCTAAGCACTTTAAAACCATTTTTGGCCATTTCTAACCCATGTTTGCCCATCTCTAAGCAATTTTGAATGGCATTTTTGGCCGTTTCTAACCCATTTTTTGCAGATCTCTGCGTACTTTTAAGCCTTTTTGGCCTTTTCTATCCAGTTTGCACATCTCTAACCATTTGAAGCCATTTTTGCATTTCTGACCCTTTTTTGCTAATCTCTAAGCACTTTAAAGCCATTTTGGCCATTTCTCACCCATTTTTGCAAATCTCTAAGCGACTTTAAAGCCATTTTCGGCCATTTCTAACCTGTTTGTGCAAATCCCTAAGCACTTTAAATCCATTTTTTGGCAATTCTAACCTGTTTGTGCAAATCTCTAACCCACTTTAAAGCCATTTTTGGCATTTCTAACCCCGTGTTTGCACATCTCTAAGCACTGTTTAAGCCATTTTTAGCATTTCTAACCCATTTTTGCACATCTGTAAGCACTTCCAAGCCATTTTTAGCATTTTCTCACCCATTTTTGCATATCTCTAAGCACTTTAAAGCATTTTTAGCATTTCTCACCCATTTTTGCAAATCTCTAAGCACTTTAAAGCCATTTTTAAGCATTCCTAACCGGTTTTTGCAAATCTCTAAGCACTTCCAAGCAATTTTTAGCATTTCTCACCCATTTTTTGCAAATCTTCTAAGCACTTTAAAGCTATTTTTAGCATTTCTAACCCATTTTTGCACATCTCTAAGCACTTTTAAACCATTTTTTGGCCATTTCTAACCCATGTTTGCACATCTCTAAGTCAATTTTGAATGTCAATTTTTGGCCGTTTTCTAACCCATTTTTGCAGATCTCTACGAACTTTTAAGCCATTTTTTGGCCTTTTCTATCAGTTTGCATATCCTTAACCATTTCGAAGCCATTTTTGGCATTTCTAACCCTTTTTTTGCTAATCTCTAAGCACTTTAAAAGCCATTTTTGGTCATTTCTAACCCATTTTTTGCAAATCCCTAAGCACTTTAAAGCCATTTTTGGCCATTTCTAACCCATTTTTTGCAAATCCCTAAGCACTTAAAGCCATTTTTGGCATTTCTAACCCATTTTTGCACATCTCTAAGCACTTTTAAACCATTTTTGGCCATTTCTAACCCATGTTTGCACATCTCTAAGCACTTTTAAACCATTTTTGGCCTTTTCTAACCCATGTTTGCACATCTCTAAGCAATTTTGAATGACATTTTTGGCCGTTTCTAACCCATTTTTTCAGATCTCTACGAACTTTTAAGCCATTTTTGGCCTTTTCTTTCCAGTTTTGCATATCTTTAACCATTTCGAAGACGTTTTTGGCATTTCTAACCCTTTTTTGCTAATCTCTAAGCACTTTAAAGCCATTTTGGCCGTTTCTAACCCATTTTGGCAGATCTCTACGAACTTTTGAGCCATTTTTGGCCTTTTCTATCCAGTTTGCACATCTCTAACCATTTGAAAGCCATTTTGGCATTTCTAACCCTTTTTTGCTAATCTCTAAGCACTTTAAAGCCATTTTTGGCAGTTCTAACCCATTTTTTGCGAATCTCTAAGCACTTTAAAGCCATTTTTAGCATTTCTAACCCATTTTTGCACATCTCTAAGCAGTTTAAAGCCATTTTTTAGCATTCCTAACCCGTTTTTGCAAATCTCTAAGCACTTCCAAGCATTTTTAGCATTTCTCACCCATTTTTGCAAACCTCTAAGCACTTTAAGCATTTTTAGCATTTTTAAACCCATTTTTGCACATCCCTAAGCACTTTAAAACATTTTTTGGCCATTTCTAACCCATGTTTGCCCATCTCTAAGCAATTTTGAATGGCATTTTTGGCGTTTCTAACCCATTTTTGCAGATCTCTGCGTACTTTTAAGCCTTTTTTGGCCTTTTCTATCCAGTTTGCACATCTCTAACCATTTCGAAGCCATTTTTGGCATTTCTAACACTTTTTTGCTAATCTCTAAGCACTTTAAAGCCATTTTTAGCATTTCTAACCCATTTTTGCGAATCTCTAAGCACTTTAAAGCCATTTTTAGCATTCTAACCCATTTTTTCACATCTGTAAGCACTTCCAAGCCATTTTTAGCATTTCTCACCATTTTTGCAAATCTCTAAGCACTTTTAAACCATTTTTGGCATTTCTAACCCATTTTTGCACATCTCTAAGCAATTTTGATTGCATTTTTGGCCGTTTCTAACCCATTTTTGCAGATCTCTACGAACTTTTAAGCCATTTTTGGCCTTTTCTATCCAGTTTGCACATCTCTAACCATTTCAAAGCCATTTTTGGCATTTCTAACCCTTTTTTGCTAATCTCTAAGCACTTAAAGCCATTTTTGGCAGTTCTAACCCATTTTTGCGAATCTCTAAGCACTTTAAAGCCATTTTTAGCATTTCTAACCCCATTTTTGCACATCTGTAAGCACTTCCAAGCCATTTTTAGCATTTCTAACCCATTTTTGCACATCTCTAAGCAATTTTGATTGCATTTTTGGCCGTTTCTAACCCATTTTTGCAGATCTCTATGAACTTTTAAGCCATTTTTTGGCCTTTTCTAACCAGTTTTGCACATCTCTAACCATTTCAAAGCCATTTTTGGCATTTCTAACCCTTTTTGCTAATCTCTAAGCACTTTAAAGCCATTTTTGGCAGTTCTAACCCATTTTTTGCGAATCTCTAAGCACTTTAAAGCCATTTTTAGCATTTCTAACCCATTTTTGCACATCTCTAAGCAGTTTAAAGCCATTTTTAGCATTCCTAACCCGTTTTTGCAAATCTCTAAGCACTTCCAAGCCATTTTTAGCATTTCTCACCCATTTTTTTCAAACCTCTAAGCACTTTAAAGCATTTTTAGCATTTTTAACCCATTTTTGCACATCCCTAAGCACTTTAAAACCATTTTGGCCATTTCTAACCCATGTTTGCCCATCTCTAAGCAATTTTGAATGGCATTTTTGGCCGTTTCTAACCCATTTTTGCAGATCTCTGCGTACTTTTAAGCCTTTTTTGGCCTTTCTATCCAGTTTGCACATCTCTAACCATTTTGAAGCCATTTTTGCATTTCTGACCCTTTTTTGCTAATCTCTAAGCACTTTAAAGCCATTTTGGCCATTTCTCACCCATTTTTGCAAATCTCTAAGCACTTTAAAGCCATTTTCGGCCATTTCTAACCTGTTTGTGCAAATCCCTAAGCACTTTAAATCCATTTTGGCAATTCTAACCTGTTTGTGCAAATCTCTAACCACTTTAAAGCCATTTTTGGCATTTCTAACCCGTGTTTGCACATCTCTAAGCACTTTTAAGCCATTTTTAGGATTTCTAACCCATTTTCCGAATCTCTAAGCTTTTTAAAGCCATTTTTAGCATTTCTCACCCATTTTTGCATATCTCTAAGCACTTTAAAGCCATTTTTAGCATTTTCTCACCCATTTTTGCATATCTCTAAGCACTTTAAAGCCATTTTTAGCATTTCTCACCCATTTTTGCAAATCTCTAAGCACTTTAAAGCCATTTTTAGCATTTCTAACCCATTTTTGCATATCTCTAAGAACTTTAAAGCAATTTTTAGCATTTCTCACCCATTTTTGCATATCTCTAAGCACTTTAAAGCCATTTTTAGCATTCCTAACCGGTTTTTGCAAATCTCTAAGCACTTCCAAGCAATTTTTAGCATTTCTCACCCATTTTTGCAAATCTCTAAGCACTTTAAAGCTATTTTTAGCATTTCTAACCCATTTTTGCACATCTCTAAGCACTTTTAAACATTTTTGGCCATTTCTAACCCATGTTTGCACATCTCTAAGCAATTTTGAATGACATTTTTGGCCGGTTTCTAACCCATTTTTGCAGATCTCTACGAACTTTTAAGCCATTTTTTGGCCTTTTCTATCCAGTTTGCATATCCTTAACCATTTCGAAGCCATTTTTGGCATTTCTAACCCTTTTTTGCTAATCTCTAAGCACTTTAAAGCCATTTTTGGTCATTTCTAACCCATTTTTTGCAAATCCCTAAGCACTTTAAAGCCATTTTTGGCCATTTCTAACCCATTTTTGCAAATCCCTAAGCACTTTAAGCCATTTTTGGCATTTCTAACCCATTTTTGCACATCTCTAAGCACTTTTAAACCATTTTTGGCCATTTCTAACCCATGTTTGCACATCTCTAAGCACTTTTTAAACCATTTTTGGCCTTTTCTAACCATGTTTGCACATCTCTAAGCAATTTTGAATGACATTTTTGGCCGTTTCTAACCCATTTTTTCAGATCTCTACGAACTTTTAAGCCATTTTGGCCTTTTCTTTCCAGTTTGCATATCTTTAACCATTTCGAAGCTGTTTTTGGCATTTCTAACCCTTTTTTGCTAATCTCTAAGCACTTTAAAGCCATTTTGGCCGTTTTCTAACCCATTTTGGCAGATCTCTACGAACTTTTGAGCCATTTTTGGCCTTTTCTATCCAGTTTGCACATCTCTAACCATTTCAAAGCCATTTTTGGCATTTCTAACCCTTTTTTGCTAATCTCTAAGCACTTTAAAGCCATTTTTGGCAGTTCTAACCCATTTTTGCGAATCTCTAAGCACTTTAAAGCCATTTTTAGCATTTCTAACCCATTTTTGCACATCTGTAAGCACTTCCAAGCCATTTTTAGCATTTCTCACCCATTTTTGCAAATCTCTAAGCACTTTAAAGCCATTTTTAGCATTTCTAACCCATTTTTGCACATCTCTAAGCAATTTTGATTGCATTTTTGCCGTTTCTAACCCATTTTTGCAGATCTCTACGAACTTTTAAGCCATTTTTGGCCTTTTCTATCCAGTTTGCACATCTCTAACCATTTCAAAGCCATTTTTGGCATTTCTAACCCTTTTTTGCTAATCTCTAAGCACTTTAAAGCCATTTTTGGCAGTTCTAACCCATTTTTGCGAATCTCTAAGCACTTTAAAGCCATTTTTAGCATTTCTAACCCATTTTTGCACATCTCTAAGCAGTTTAAAGCCATTTTTAGCATTCCTTACCCGTTTTTGCAAATCTCTAAGCACTTCCAAGCCATTTTTAGCATTTCTCACCCATTTTTGCAAACCTCTAAGCACTTTAAAGCATTTTTAGCATTTTTAACCCATTTTTGCACATCCCTAAGCACTTTAAAACCATTTTTGGCCATTTCTAACCCATGTTTGCCCATCTCTAAGCAATTTTGAATGGCATTTTTGGCCGTTTCTAACCCATTTTTGCAGATCTCTGCGTACTTTTAAGCCTTTTTTGGCCTTTTCTATCCAGTTTGCACATCTCTAACCATTTTGAAGCCATTTTTGCATTTCTGACCCTTTTTTGCTAATCTCTAAGCACTTTAAAGCCATTTTGGCCATTTCTCACCCATTTTTGCAAATCTCTAAGCACTTTAAAGCCATTTTCGGCCATTTCTAACCTGTTTGTGCAAGTCCCTAAGCACTTTAAAGCCATTTTTGGCAATTCTAACCTGTTTGTGCAAATCTCTAACCACTTTAAAGCCATTTTTGGCATTTCTAACCCGTGTTTGCACATCTCTAAACACTTTTAATCCATTTTTAGCATTTCTTACCCATTTTTCCGAATCTCTAAGCACTTTAAAGCCATTTTTAGCATTTCTCACCCATTTTTGCATATCTCTAAGCACTTTAAAGCCATTTTTAGCATTTCTCACCCATTTTTGCAAATCTCTAAGCACTTTAAAGCCATTTTTAGCATTTCTAACCCATTTTTGCATATCTCTAAGAACTTTAAAGCAATTTTTAGCATTTCTCACCCATTTTTGCATATCTCTAAGCACTTTAAAGCCATTTTTAGCATTCCTAACCGGTTTTTGCAAATCTCTAAGCACTTCCAAGCAATTTTTAGCATTTCTCACCCATTTTTGCAAATCTCTAAGCACTTTAAAGCTATTTTTAGCATTTCTAACCCATTTTTGCACATCTCTAAGCACTTTTAAACCATTTTTGGCCATTTCTAACCCATGTTTGCACATCTCTAAGCAATTTTGAATGACATTTTTGGCCGTTTCTAACCCATTTTTTGCAGATCTCTACGAACTTTTAAGCCATTTTTTGGCCTTTTCTATCCAGTTTGCATATCCTTAACCATTTCGAAGCCATTTTTGGCATTTCTAACCCTTTTTTGCTAATCTCTAAGCACTTTAAAGCCATTTTTGGTCATTTCTAACCCATTTTTTGCAAATCCCTAAGCACTTTAAAGCCATTTTTGGCCATTTCTAACCCATTTTTGCAAATCCCTAAGCACTTTAAAGCCATTTTTGGCATTTCTAACCCATTTTTGCACATCTCTAAGCACTTTTAAACCATTTTTGGCCATTTCTAACCCATGTTTGCACATCTCTAAGCACTTTTAAACCATTTTTGGCCTTTTCTAACCCATGTTTGCACATCTCTAAGCAATTTTGAATGACATTTTTGGCCGTTTCTAACCCATTTTTGCAGATCTCTACGAACTTTTAAGCCATTTTTGGCCTTTTCTTTCCAGTTTGCATATCTTTAACCATTTCGAAGCCGTTTTTGGCATTTCTAACCCTTTTTTGCTAATCTCTAAGCACTTTAAAGCCATTTTGGCCGTTTCTAACCCATTTTGGCAGATCTCTACGAACTTTTGAGCCATTTTTGGCCTTTTCTATCCAGTTTGCACATCTCTAACCATTTCAAAGCCATTTTTGGCATTTCTAACCCTTTTTTGCTAATCTCTAAGCACTTTAAAGCCATTTTTGGCAGTTCTAACCCATTTTTGCGAATCTCTAAGCACTTTAAAGCCATTTTTAGCATTTCTAACCCATTTTTGCACATCTGTAAGCACTTCCAAGCCATTTTTAGCATTTCTCACCCATTTTTGCAAATCTCTAAGCACTTTAAAGCCATTTTTAGCATTTCTAACCCATTTTTGCACATCTCTAAGCAATTTTGATTGCATTTTTGGCCGTTTCTAACCCATTTTTGCAGATCTCTACGAACTTTTAAGCCATTTTTGGCCTTTTCTATCCAGTTTGCACATCTCTAACCATTTCAAAGCCATTTTTGGCATTTCTAACCCTTTTTTGCTAATCTCTAAGCACTTTAAAGCCATTTTTGGCAGTTCTAACCCATTTTTGCGAATCTCTAAGCACTTTAAAGCCATTTTTAGCATTTCTAACCCATTTTTGCACATCTCTAAGCAGTTTAAAGCCATTTTTAGCATTCCTAACCCGTTTTTGCAAATCTCTAAGCACTTCCAAGCCATTTTTAGCATTTCTCACCCATTTTTTGCAAACCTCTAAGCACTTTAAAGCATTTTTAGCATTTTTAACCCATTTTTGCACATCCCTAAGCACTTTAAAACCATTTTTGGCCATTTCTAACCCATGTTTGCCCATCTCTAAGCAATTTTGAATGGCATTTTTGGCCGTTTCTAACCCATTTTTGCAGATCTCTGCGTACTTTTAAGCCTTTTTTGGCCTTTTCTATCCAGTTTGCACATCTCTAACCATTTTGAAGCCATTTTTGCATTTCTGACCCTTTTTTGCTAATCTCTAAGCACTTTAAAGCCATTTTGGCCATTTCTCACCCATTTTTGCAAATCTCTAAGCACTTTAAAGCCATTTTCGGCCATTTCTAACCTGTTTGTGCAAGTCCCTAAGCACTTTAAAGCCATTTTTGGCAATTCTAACCTGTTTGTGCAAATCTCTAACCACTTTAAAGCCATTTTTGGCATTTCTAACCCGTGTTTGCACATCTCTAAACACTTTTAATCCATTTTTAGCATTTCTAACCCATTTTTCCGAATCTCTAAGCACTTTAAAGCCATTTTTAGCATTTCTCACCCATTTTTGCATATCTCTAAGCACTTTAAAGCCATTTTTAGCATTTCTCACCCATTTTTGCAAATCTCTAAGCACTTTAAAGCCATTTTTAGCATTTCTAACCCATTTTTGCATATCTCTAAGAACTTTAAGGCCATTTTTAGCATTCCTAACCGGTTTTTGCAAATCTCTAAGCACTTCCAAGCCATTTTTAGCATTTCTCACCCATTTTTGCAAACCTCTAAGCATTTTAAAGCATTTTTAGCATTTTTAACCCATTTTTGCACATCCCTAAGCACTTTTAAACCATTTTTGGCCATTTCTAACCCATGTTTGCTCATCTCTAAGCAATTTTGGAAGCCATTTTTGGCCTTTTCTATCCAGTTTGCACATCTCTAACCATTTCAAAGCCATTTTTGGCATTTCTAACCCTTTTTTGCTAATCTCTAAGCACTTTTAAGCCATTTTTTAGCATTACTAACCCATTTTTTGCAAATCCTTAAGCACTTTAAAGCCATTTTTGGCCATTTCTAACCCATTTTTGCAAATCCCTAAGCACTTGAAAGCCATTTTTGGCATTTCTAACCCATTTTTGCACATCTCTAAGCACTTTTAAACCATTTGTGGCCATTTCTAACCCATGTTTGCACATCTCTAAGCACTTTTAAACCATTTTTGGCCATTTCTAACCCATGTTTGCTCATCTCTAAGCAATTTTGAATGGCATTTTTGGCCGTTTCTAACCCATTTTTGCAGATCTCTGCGAACGTTTAAGCCTTTTTTGGCCTTTTCTATCCAGTTTGCACATCTCTAACCATTTCGAAGCCATTTTTGGCATTTCTAACCCTTTTTTGCTAATCTCTAAGCACTTTAAAGACATTTTTGGTCATTTCTAACCCATTTTTGCAAATCCCTAAGCACTTTAAAGCCATTTTTGGCCATTTCTAACCCATTTTTCCAAATCCCTAAGCACTTTAAAGCCATTTTTGGCATTTCTAACCTGTTTGTGCAAATCTCTAACCACTTTAAAGCCATTTTTAGCATTCCTAACCCATTTTTGCAAATCTCTAAGCACTTCCAAGCTATTTTTAGCATTTCTCACCCATTTTTGCAAATCTCTAAGCACTTTAAAGCCATTTTTAGCATTTCTAACCCATTTTTGCACATCTCTAAGCAATTTTGATTGCATTTTTGGCCGTTTCTAACCCATTTTTGCAGATCTCTACGAACTTTTAAGCCATTTTTGGCCTTTTCTATCCAGTTTGCACATCTCTAACCATTTCAAAGCCATTTTTGGCATTTCTAACCCTTTTTTGCTAATCTCTAAGCACTTTAAAGACATTTTTGGTCATTTCTAACCCATTTTTTGCAAATCCCTAAGCACTTTAAAGCCATTTTTGGCCATTTCTAACCCATTTTTGCAAATCCCTAAGCACTTTAAAGCCATTTTTGGCATTTCTAACCCATTTTTGTACATCCCTAAGCACTTTTAAACCATTTTTGGCCATTTCTAACCCATGTTTGCACATCTCTAAGCACTTTTAAACCATTTTTGGCCTTTTCTAACCCATGTTTGCACATCTCTAAGCACTTTTAAACCATTTTTGGCCATTTCTAACCCATGTTTGCACATCTCTAAGCAATTTTGAATGGCATTTTTGGCCGTTTCTAACCCATTTTTGCAGATCTCTACGAACTTTTAAGCCATTTTTGGCCATTTCTAACCCATGTTTGCACATCTCTAAGCACTTTTAAACCATTTTTGGCCATTTCTAACCCATGTTTGCACATCTCTAAGCACTTTTAAACCATTTTTGGCCATTTCTAACCCATGTTTGCACATCTCTAAGCAATTTTGAATGACATTTTTGGCCGTTTCTAACCCATTTTTGCAGATCTCTACGAACTTTTAAGCCATTTTTGGACTTTTCTATCCAGTTTGCATATCCTTAACCATTTCGAAGCCATTTTTGGCATTTCTAACCCTTTTTTGCTAATCTCTAAGCACTTTAAAGCCATTTTTGGTCATTTCTAACCCATTTTTTGCAAATCCCTAAGCACTTTAAAGCCATTTTTGGCCATTTCTAACCCATTTTTGCAAATCCCTAAGCACTTTAAAGCCATTTTTGGCATTTCTAACCCATTTTTGTACATCTCTAAGCACTTTTAAACCATTTTTGGCCATTTCTAACCCATGTTTGCACATCTCTAAGCACTTTTAAACCATTTTTGGCCTTTTCTAACCCATGTTTGCACATCTCTAAGCAATTTTGAATGACATTTTTGGCCGTTTCTAACCCATTTTTGCAGATCTCTACGAACTTTTAAGCCATTTTTGGCCTTTTCTTTCCAGTTTGCATATCTTTAACCATTTCGAAGCCATTTTTGGCATTTCTAACCCTTTTTTGCTAATCTCTAAGCACTTTAAAGCCATTTTGGCCGTTTCTAACCCATTTTTGCAGATCTCTACGAACTTTTGAGCCATTTTTGGCCTTTTCTATCCAGTTTGCACATCTCTAACCATTTCAAAGCCATTTTTGGCATTTCTAACCCTTTTTTGCTAATCTCTAAGCACTTTAAAGCCATTTTTAGCAGTTCTAACCCATTTTTGCGAATCTCTAAGCACTTTAAAGCCATTTTTAGCTTTTCTAACCCATTTTTGCACATCTCTAAGCACTTTAAAGCCATTTTTAGCATTTCTAACCCATTTTTGCATATCTCTAAGAACTTTAAGGCCATTTTTAGCATTCCTAACCGGTTTTTGCAAATCTCTAAGCACTTCCAAGCCATTTTTAGCATTTCTCACCCATTTTTGCAAATCTCTAAGCATTTTAAAGCATTTTTAGCATTTTTAACCCATTTTTGCACATCCCTAAGCACTTTTAAACCATTTTTGGCCATTTCTAACCCATGTTTGCTCATCTCTAAGCAATTTTGGAAGCCATTTTTGGCCTTTTCTATCCAGTTTGCACATCTCTAACCATTTCAAAGCCATTTTTGGCATTTCTAACCCTTTTTTGCTAATCTCTAAGCACTTTTAAGCCATTTTTTAGCATTTCTAACCCATTTTTGCAAATCCCTAACCACTTTAAAGCCATTTTTAGCATTTCTAACCCGTTTTTGCAAATATCTAAGCACTTGAAAGCCATTTTTGGCCATTCCTAATTCATTTTTGCACATCTCTAAGCACTTTTAAACCATTTTTGGCCATTTCTAACCCATGTTTGCTCATCTCTAAGCAATTTTGAATGGCATTTTTGGCCTTTTCTAACCCATTTTTGCAGATCTCTGCGAACTTTTAAGCCTTTTTTGGCCTTTTCTAACCAGTTTGCACATCTCTAACCATTTCAAAGCCATTTTTGGCATTTCTGACCCATTTCTGCTAATCTCTAAGCACTTTAAAGCCATTTTGGCCATTTCTAACCAATTTTTGCAAATCCCTAACCACTTTAAAGCCATTTTTGGCCATTTCTAACCCATTTTTCCAAATCCCTAAGCACTTTAAAGCCATTTTTGGCATTTCTAACCTGTTTGTGCAAATCTCTAACCACTTTAAAGCCATTTTTAGCATTCCTAACCCATTTTTGCAAATCTCTAAGCACTTCCAAGCTATTTTTAGCATTTCTCACCCATTTTTGCAAATCTCTAAGCACTTTAAAGCAATTTTGGCCATTTCTCACCCATTTTTGCTCATCTCTAAGCACTTTAAAGTCATTTTTAGCATTTCTAACCCATTTTTGCACATCTCTAACCATTTTGAAGCCATTTTTGGCATTTCTGACCCTTTTTTGCTAATCTCTAAGCACTTTAAAGCCATTTTTGGCATTTCTAACCTGTTTGTGCAATCTCTAACCACTTTAAAGCCATTTTTGGCATTTCTAACCCATTTTTGCACATCTCTAAGCACTTTTAAACCATTTTTGTCCATTTCTAACCCATGTTTGCACATCTCTAAGCAATTTTGAATGACATTTTTGGCCGTTTCTAACCCATTTTTGCCGATCTCTACGAACTTTTAAGCCATTTTTGGCCTTTTCTTTCCAGTTTGCATATCTTTAACCATTTCGAAGCCATTTTTGGCATTTCTAACCCTTTTTTGCTAATCTCTAAGCACTTTAAAGCCATTTTGGCCGTTTCTAACCCATTTTTGCAGATCTCTAAGCACTTTAAAGCCATTTTTAGCATTTCTAACCCATTTTTGCACATCTCTAAGCAGTTTAAAGCCATTTTTAGCATTCCTAACCCGTTTTTGCAAATCTCTAAGCACTTCCAAGCCATTTTTAGCATTTCTCACCCATTTTTGCAAACCTCTAAGCACTCTAAAGCATTTTTAGCATTTTTAACCCATTTTTGCACATCCCTAAGCACTTTAAAACCATTTTTGGCCATTTCTAACCCATGTTTGCCCATCTCTAAGCAATTTTGAATGGCATTTTTGGCCGTTTCTAACCCATTTTTGCAGATCTCTGCGTACTTTTAAGCCTTTTTTGGCCTTTTCTATCCAGTTTGCACATCTCTAACCATTTTGAAGCCATTTTTGGCATTTCTGACCCATTTCTGCTAATCTCTAAGCACTTTAAAGCCATTTTGGCCATTTCTCACCCATTTTTGCAAATCCCTAACCACTTTAAAGCCATTTTTGGCCATTTCTAACCTGTTTGTGCAAGTCCCTAAGCACTTTAAAGCCATTTTTGGCAATTCTAACCTGTTTGTGCAAATCTCTAACCACTTTAAAGCCATTTTTGGCATTTCTAACCCGTGTTTGCACATCTCTAAGCACTTTTAATCCATTTTTAGCATTTCTAACCCATTTTTGCGAATCTCTAAGCACTTTAAAGCCATTTTTAGCATTTCTAACCCATTTTTGCACATCTGTAAGCACTTCCAAGCCATTTTTAGCATTTCTCACCCATTTTTGCAAATCTCTAAGCACTTTTAAACCATTTTTGGCCATTTCTAACCCATTTTTGCACATCTCTAAGCAATTTTGATTGCATTTTTGGCCGTTTCTAACCCATTTTTGCAGATCTCTACGAACTTTTAAGCCATTTTTGGCCTTTTCTATCCAGTTTGCACATCTGTAACCATTTCAAAGCCATTTTTGGCATTTCTAACCCTTTTTTGCTAATCTCTAAGCACTTTTACGCCATTTTTGGCAGTTCTAACCCATTTTTGCGAATCTCTAAGCACTTTAAAGCCATTTTTAGCATTTCTAACCCATTTTTGCACATCTGTAAGCACTTCCAAGCCATTTTTAGCATTTCTCACCCATTTTTGCAAATCTCTAAGCACTTTAAAGCCATTTTTAGCATTTCTAACCCATTTTTGCGCATCTCTAAGCAATTTTGATTGCATTTTTGGCCGTTTCTAACCCATTTTTGCAGATCTCTACGAACTTTTAAGCCATTTTTGGCCTTTTCTATCCAGTTTGCACATCTCTAACCATTTCAAAGCCATTTTTGGCATTTCTAACCCTTTTTTGCTAATCTCTAAGCACTTTAAAGCCATTTTTGGCAGTTCTAACCCATTTTTGCGAATCTCTAAGCACTTTAAAGCCATTTTTAGCATTTCTAACCCATTTTTGCACATCTCTAAGCAGTTTAAAGCCATTTTTAGCATTCCTAACCCGTTTTTGCAAATCTCTAAGCATTTCCAAGCCATGTTTAGCATTTCTCACCCATTTTTGCAAACCTCTAAGCACTTTAAAGCATTTTTAGCATTTTTAACCCATTTTTGCACATCCCTAAGCACTTTAAAACCATTTTTGGCCATTTCTAACCCATGTTTGCCCATCTCTAAGCAATTTTGAATGGCATTTTTGGCCGTTTCTAACCCATTTTTGCAGATCTCTGCGTACTTTTAAGCCTTTTTTGGCCTTTTCTATCCAGTTTGCACATCTCTAACCATTTTAAAGCCATTTTTGCATTTCTGACCCTTTTTTGCTAATCTCTAAGCACTTTAAAGCCATTTTGGCCATTTCTCACCCATTTTTGCAAATCTCTAAGCACTTTAAAGCCATTTTCGGCCATTTCTAACCTGTTTGTGCAAATCCCTAAGCACTTTAAATCCATTTTTGGCAATTCTAACCTGTTTGTGCAAATCTCTAACCACTTTAAAGCCATTTTTGGCATTTCTAACCCGTGTTTGCACATCTCTAAGCACTTTTAAGCCATTTTTGGCATTTCCAACCCATTTTTGCGAATCTCTAAGCACTTTAAAGCCATTTTTAGCATTTCTCACCCATTTTTGCAAATCCCTAAGCACTTTAAAGCCATTTTTAGCATTCCTAACCGGTTTTTGCAAATCTCTAAGCACTTCCAAGCAATTTTTAGCATTTCTCACCCATTTTTGCAAATCTCTAAGCACTTTAAAGCCATTTTTAGCATTTCTAACCCATTTTTGCACATCTCTAAGCAATTTTGAATGCATTTTTGGCCGTTTCTAACCCATTTTTGCAGATCTCTGCGAACGTTTAAGCCATTTTTGGCCTTTTCTATCCAGTTTGCACATCTCTAACCATTTCAAAGCCATTTTTGGCATTTCTAACCCTTTTTTGCTAATCTCTAAGCACTTTAAAGCCATTTTTGGTCATTTCTAACCCATTTTTTGCAAATCCCTAAGCACTTTAAAGCCATTTTTGGCCATTTCTAACCCATTTTTGCAAATCCCTAAGCACTTTAAAGCCATTTTTGGCATTTCTAACCCATTTTTGCACATCTCTAAGCACTTTTAAACCATTTTTGGCCATTTCTAACCCATGTTTGCACATCTCTAAGCAATTTTGAATTACATTTTTGGCCGTTTCTAACCCATTTTTGCAGATCTCTACGAACTTTTAAGCCATTTTTGGCCTTTTCTATCCAGTTTGCATATCCTTAGCCATTTCGAAGCCATTTTTGGCATTTCTAACCCTTTTTTGCTAATCTCTAAGCACTTTAAAGCCATTTTTGGTCATTTCTAACCCATTTTTTGCAAATCCCTAAGCACTTTAAAGCCATTTTTGGCCATTTCTAACCCATTTTTGCAAATCCCTAAGCACTTTAAAGCCATTTTTGGCATTTCTAACCCATTTTTGTACATCTCTAAGCACTTTTAAACCATTTTTGGCCATTTCTAACCCATGTTTGCACATCTCTAAGCACTTTTAAACCATTTTTGGCCTTTTCTAACCCATGTTTGCACATCTCTAAGCAATTTTGAATGACATTTTTGGCCGTTTCTAACCCATTTTTGCAGATCTCTGCGTACTTTTAAGCCATTTTTGGCCTTTTCTATCCAGTTTGCACATCTCTAACCATTTTGAAGCCATTTTTGGCATTTCTGACCCATTTCTGCTAATCTCTAAGCACTTTAAAGCCATTTTGGCCATTTCTCACCCATTTTTGCAAATCCCTAACCACTTTAAAGCCATTTTTGGCAATTCTAACCTGTTGGTGCAAATCTCTAACCACTTTAAAGCCATTTTTGGCATTTCTAACCCGTGTTTGCACATCTCTAAGCACTTTTAATCAATTTTTAGCATTTCTAACCCATTTTTGCGAATCTCTAAGCACTTTAAAGCCATTTTTAGCATTTCTAACCCATTTTTGCACATCTGTAAGCACTTCCAAGCCATTTTTAGCATTTCTCACCCATTTTTGCAAATCTCTAAGCACTTTAAAGCCATTTTTAGCATTTCTAACCCATTTTTGCATATCTCTAAGAACTTCAAAGCCATTTTTAGCATTCCTAACCGGTTTTTGCAAATCTCTAAGCACTTCCAAGCCATTTTTAGCATTTCTCACCCATTTTTGCAAATCTCTAAGCACTTTAAAGCCATTTTTGGCATTTCTAACCCATTTTTGCACATCTCTAAGCACTTTTAAACCATTTTTGGCCATTTCTAACCCATGTTTGCACATCTCTAAGCACTTTTAAACCATTTTTGGCCATTTCTAACCCATGTTTGCACATCTCTAAGCAATTTTGAATGACATTTTTGGCCGTTTCTAACCCATTTTTGCAGATCTCTACGAACTTTTAAGCCATTTTTGGACTTTTCTATCCAGTTTGCATATCCTTAACCATTTCGAAGCCATTTTTGGCATTTCTAACCCTTTTTTGCTAATCTCTAAACACTTTAAAGCCATTTTTGGTCATTTCTAACCCATTTTTTGCAAATCCCTAAGCACTTTAAAGCCATTTTTGGCCATTTCTAACCCATTTTTGCAAATCCCTAAGCACTTTAAAGCCATTTTTGGCATTTCTAACCCATTTTTGTACATCTCTAAGCACTTTTAAACCATTTTTGGCCATTTCTAACCCATGTTTGCACATCTCTAAGCACTTTTAAACCATTTTTGGCCTTTTCTAACCCATGTTTGCACATCTCTAAGCAATTTTGAATGACATTTTTGGCCGTTTCTAACCCATTTTTGCAGATCTCTACGAACTTTTAAGCCATTTTTGGCCTTTTCTTTCCAGTTTGCATATCTTTAACCATTTCGAAGCCATTTTTGGCATTTCTAACCCTTTTTTGCTAATCTCTAAGCACTTTAAAGCCATTTTTAGCAGTTCTAACCCATTTTTGCGAATCTCTAAGCACTTTAAAGCCATTTTTAGCTTTTCTAACCCATTTTTGCACATCTCTAAGCAGTTTAAAGCCATTTTTAGCATTCCTAACCCGTTTTTGCAAATCTCTAAGCACTTCCAAGCCATTTTTAGCATTTCTCACCCATTTTTGCAAACCTCTAAGCACTTTAAAGCATTTTTAGCATTTTTAACCCATTTTTGCACATCCCTAAGCACTTTAAAACCATTTTTGGCCATTTCTAACCCATGTTTGCCCATCTCTAAGCAATTTTGAATGGCATTTTTGGCCGTTTCTAACCCATTTTTGCAGATCTCTGCGTACTTTTAAGCCTTTTTTGGCCTTTTCTATCCAGTTTGCACATCTCTAACCATTTTGAAGCCATTTTTGGCATTTCTGACCCATTTCTGCTAATCTCTAAGCACTTTAAAGCCATTTTGGCCATTTCTCACCCATTTTTGCAAATCCCTAACCACTTTAAAGCCATTTTTGGCAATTCTAACCTGTTGGTGCAAATCTCTAACCACTTTAAAGCCATTTTTGGCATTTCTAACCCGTGTTTGCACATCTCTAAGCACTTTTAATCCATTTTTAGCATTTCTAACCCATTTTTGCGAATCTCTAAGCACTTTAAAGCCATTTTTAGCATTTCTAACCCATTTTTGCACATCTGTAAGCACTTCCAAGCCATTTTTAGCATTTCTCACCCATTTTTGCATATCTCTAAGCACTTTAAAGCCATTTTTAGCATTTCTAACCCATTTTTGCATATCTCTAAGAACTTTAAAGCCATTTTTAGCATTCCTAACCGGTTTTTGCAAATCTCTAAGCACTTCCAAGCCATTTTTAGCATTTCTCACCCATTTTTGCAAACCTCTAAGCACTTTAAAGCATTTTTAGCATTTTTAACCTATTTTTGCACATCCCTAAGCACTTTTAAACCATTTTTGGCCATTTCTAACCCATGTTTGCTCATCTCTAAGCAATTTTGGAAGCCATTTTTGGCATTTCTAACCCTTTTTTGCTAATCTCTAAGCACTTTTAAGCCATTTTTTAGCATTACTAACCCATTTTTTGCAAATCCCTAAGCACTTTAAAGCCATTTTTGGCCATTTCTAACCCATTTTTGCAAATCCCTAAGCACTTTAAAGCCATTTTTGGCATTTCTAACCCATTTTTGCACATCTCTAAGCACTTTTAAACCATTTTTGGCCATTTCTAACCCATTTTTGCACATCTCTAAGCACTTTTAAACCATTTTTGGCCATTTCTAACCCATGTTTGCTCATCTCTAAGCAATTTTGAATGGCATTTTTGGCCGTTTCTAACCCATTTTTGCAGATCTCTGCAAACGTTTAAGCCTTTTTTGGCCTTTTCTATCCAGTTTGCACATCTCTAACCATTTCGAAGCCATTTTTGGCATTTCTAACCCTTTTTTGCTAATCTCTAAGCACTTTAAAGACATTTTTGGTCATTTCTAACCCATTTTTTGCAAATCCCTAAGCACTTTAAAGCCATTTTTGGCCATTTCTAACCCATTTTTGCAAATCCCTAAGCACTTTAAAGCCATTTTTGGCATTTCTAACCTGTTTGTGCAAATCTCTAACCACTTTAAAGCCATTTTTAGCATTCCTAACCCATTTTTGCAAATCTCTAAGCACTTCCAGGCTATTTTTAGCATTTCTCACCCATTTTTGCAAATCTCTAAGCACTTTAAAGCAATTTTGGCCATTTCTCACCCATTTTTGCAAATCTCTAAGCACTTTAAAGCCATTTTTGGCCATTTCTAACCTGTTTGTGCAAGTCCCTAAGCACTTTAAAGCCATTTTTGGCAATTCTAACCTGTTTGTGCAAATCTCTAACCACTTTAAAGCCATTTTTGGCATTTCTAACCCGTGTTTGCACATCTCTAAGCACTTTTAATCCATTTTTAGCATTTCTAACCCATTTTTGCGAATCTCTAAGCACTTTAAAGCCATTTTTAGCATTTCTAACCCATTTTTGCACATCTGTAAGCACTTCCAAGCCATTTTTAGCATTTCTCACCCATTTTTGCAAATCTCTAAGCACTTTTAAACCATTTTTGGCCATTTCTAACCCATTTTTGCACATCTCTAAGCAATTTTGATTGCATTTTTGGCCGTTTCTAACCCATTTTTGCAGATCTCTACGAACTTTTTAGCCATTTTTGGCCTTTTCTATCCAGTTTGCACATCTGTAACCATTTCAAAGCCATTTTTGGCATTTCTAACCCTTTTTTGCTAATCTCTAAGCACTTTTACGCCATTTTTGGCAGTTCTAACCCATTTTTGCGAATCTCTAAGCACTTTAAAGCCATTTTTAGCATTTCTAACCCATTTTTGCACATCTGTAAGCACTTCCAAGCCATTTTTAGCATTTCTCACCCATTTTTGCAAATCTCTAAGCACTTTAAAGCCATTTTTAGCATTTCTAACCCATTTTTGCGCATCTCTAAGCAATTTTGATTGCATTTTTGGCCGTTTCTAACCCATTTTTGCAGATCTCTACGAACTTTTAAGCCATTTTTGGACTTTTCTATCCAGTTTGCACATCTCTAACCATTTCAAAGCCATTTTTGGCATTTCTAACCCTTTTTTGCTAATCTCTAAGCACTTTAAAGCCATTTTTGGCAGTTCTAACCCATTTTTGCGAATCTCTAAGCACTTTAAAGCCATTTTTAGCATTTCTAACCCATTTTTGCACATCTCTAAGCAGTTTAAAGCCATTTTTAGCATTCCTAACCCGTTTTTGCAAATCTCTAAGCATTTCCAAGCCATGTTTAGCATTTCTCACCCATTTTTGCAAACCTCTAAGCACTTTAAAAGCATTTTTAGCAT
Organism: Lathamus discolor; assembly: GCF_037157495.1. Classification (NCBI taxonomy): domain Eukaryota; kingdom Metazoa; phylum Chordata; class Aves; order Psittaciformes; family Psittacidae; genus Lathamus; species Lathamus discolor. Next base: position 14,896 of record NW_027069418.1, on the reverse strand, counting down.
TTTTAACCCATTTTTGCACATCCCTAAGCACTTTAAAACCATTTTTGGCCATTTCTAACCCATTTTTGCAAATCCCTAAGCACTTTAAAGCCATTTTTGGCATTTCTAACCCATTTTTGTACATCTCTAAGCACTTTTAAACCATTTTTGGCCATTTCTAACCCATGTTTGCACATCTCTAAGCACTTTTAAACCATTTTTGGCCTTTTCTAACCCATGTTTGCACATCTCTAAGCAATTTTGAATGACATTTTTGGCCGTTTCTAACCCATTTTTGCAGATCTCTACGAACTTTTAAGCCATTTTTGGCCTTTTCTTTCCAGTTTGCATATCTTTAACCATTTCGAAGCCATTTTTGGCTTTTCTAACCCTTTTTTGCTAATCTCTAAGCACTTTAAAGCCATTTTTAGCAGTTCTAACCCATTTTTGCGAATCTCTAAGCACTTTAAAGCCATTTTAGCTTTTCTAACCCATTTTTGCACATCTCTAAGCAGTTTAAAAGCCATTTTTAGCATTCCTAACCCGTTTTGCAAATCTCTAAGCACTTCCAAGCCATTTTTAGCATTTCTCACCCATTTTTGCAAACCTCTAAGCACTTTAAAGCATTTTTAGCATTTTTAACCCATTTTTGCACATCCCTAAGCACTTTAAAACCATTTTTGGCCATTTCTAACCCATGTTTGCCCATCTCTAAGCAATTTTGAATGGCATTTTTGGCCGTTTCTAACCCATTTTTGCAGATCTCTGCGTACTTTTAAGCCTTTTTTGGCCTTTTCTATCCAGTTTGCACATCTCTAACCATTTTGAAGCCATTTTTGGCATTTCTGACCCATTTCTGCTAATCTCTAAGCACTTTAAAGCCATTTTGGCCATTTCTCACCCATTTTTGCAAATCCCTAACCACTTTAAAGCCATTTTTGGCAATTCTAACCTGTTGGTGCAAATCTCTAACCACTTTAAAGCCATTTTTGGCATTTCTAACCCGTGTTTGCACATCTCTAAGCACTTTTAATCCATTTTTAGCATTTCTAACCCATTTTTGCGAATCTCTAAGCACTTTAAAGCCATTTTTAGCATTTCTAACCCATTTTTGCACATCTGTAAGCACTTCCAAGCCATTTTTAGCATTTCTCACCCATTTTTGCATATCTCTAAGCACTTTAAAGCCATTTTTAGCATTTCTAACCCATTTTTGCATATCTCTAAGAACTTTAAAGCCATTTTTAGCATTCCTAACCGGTTTTTTGCAAATCTCTAAGCACTTCCAAGCCATTTTTAGCATTTCTCACCCATTTTTGCAAACCTCTAAGCACTTTAAAGCATTTTAGCATTTTTAACCTATTTTTGCACATCCCTAAGCACTTTTAAACCATTTTTGGCCATTTCTAACCCATGTTTGCTCATCTCTAAGCAATTTTGGAAGCCATTTTTGGCATTTCTAACCCTTTTTTGCTAATCTCTAAGCACTTTTAAGCCATTTTTTAGCATTACTAACCCATTTTTTGCAAATCCCTAAGCACTTTAAAGCCATTTTTGGCCATTTCTAACCCATTTTTGCAAATCCCTAAGCACTTTAAAGCCATTTTTGGCATTTCTAACCCATTTTTGCACATCTCTAAGCACTTTTAAACCATTTTTGGCCATTTCTAACCCATTTTTGCACATCTCTAAGCACTTTTAAACCATTTTTGGCCATTTCTAACCCATGTTTGCTCATCTCTAAGCAATTTTGAATGGCATTTTTGGCCGTTTCTAACCCATTTTTGCAGATCTCTGCAAACGTTTAAGCCTTTTTTGGCCTTTTCTATCCAGTTTGCACATCTCTAACCATTTCGAAGCCATTTTTGGCATTTCTAACCCTTTTTTGCTAATCTCTAAGCACTTTAAAGACATTTTTGGTCACTTCTAACCCATTTTTTGCAAATCCCTAAGCACTTTAAAGCCATTTTTGGCCATTTCTAACCCATTTTTGCAAATCCCTAAGCACTTTAAGCCATTTTTAGCATTTCTAACCCATTTTTGCACATCTGTAAGCACTTCCAAGCCATTTTTAGCATTTCTCACCCATTTTTGCAAATCTCTAAGCACTTTAAAGCCATTTTTAGCATTTCTAACCCATTTTTGCATATCTCTAAGAACTTTAAAGCCATTTTTAGCATTCCTAACCGGTTTTTGCAAATCTCTAAGCACTTCCAAGCCATTTTTAGCATTTCTCACCCATTTTTGCAAACCTCTAAGCACTTTAAAGCATTTTTAGCATTTTTAACCTATTTTTGCACATCCCTAAGCACTTTTAAACCATTTTTGGCCATTTCTAACCCATGTTTGCTCATCTCTAAGCAATTTTGGAAGCCATTTTTGGCATTTCTAACCCTTTTTTGCTAATCTCTAAGCACTTTTAAGCCATTTTTTAGCATTACTAACCCATTTTTTGCAAATCCCTAAGCACTTTAAAGCCATTTTTGGCCATTTCTAACCCATTTTTGCAAATCCCTAAGCACTTTAAAGCCATTTTTGGCATTTCTAACCCATTTTTGCACATCTCTAAGCACTTTTAAACCATTTTTGGCCATTTCTAACCCATTTTTGCACATCTCTAAGCACTTTTAAACCATTTTTGGCCATTTCTAACCCATGTTTGCTCATCTCTAAGCAATTTTGAATGGCATTTTTGGCCGTTTCTAACCCATTTTTGCAGATCTCTGCAAACGTTTAAGCCTTTTTTGGCCTTTTCTATCCAGTTTGCACATCTCTAACCATTTCGAAGCCATTTTTGGCATTTCTAACCCTTTTTTGCTAATCTCTAAGCACTTTAAAGACATTTTGGTCATTTCTAACCCATTTTTTGCAAATCCCTAAGCACTTTAAAGCCATTTTTGGCCATTTCTAACCCATTTTTGCAAATCCCTAAGCACTTTAAAGCCATTTTTGGCATTTCTAACCTGTTTGTGCAAATCTCTAACCACTTTAAAGCCATTTTTAGCATTCCTAACCCATTTTTGCAAATCTCTAAGCACTTCCAGGCTATTTTTAGCATTTCTCACCCATTTTTGCAAATCTCTAAGCACTTTAAAGCAATTTTGGCCATTTCTCACCCATTTTTGCAAATCTCTAAGCACTTTAAAGCCATTTTTGGCCATTTCTAACCTGTTTGTGCAAGTCCCTAAGCACTTTAAAGCCATTTTTGGCAATTCTAACCTGTTTGTGCAAATCTCTAACCACTTTAAAGCCATTTTTGGCATTTCTAACCCGTGTTTGCACATCTCTAAGCACTTTTAATCCATTTTTAGCATTTCTAACCCATTTTTGCGAATCTCTAAGCACTTTAAAGCCATTTTTAGCATTTCTAACCCATTTTTGCACATCTGTAAGCACTTCCAAGCCATTTTTAGCATTTCTCACCCATTTTTGCAAATCTCTAAGCACTTTTAAACCATTTTTGGCCATTTCTAACCCATTTTTGCACATCTCTAAGCAATTTTGATTGCATTTTTGGCCGTTTCTAACCCATTTTTGCAGATCTCTACGAACTTTTTAGCCATTTTTGGCCTTTTCTATCCAGTTTGCACATCTGTAACCATTTCAAAGCCATTTTTGGCATTTCTAACCCTTTTTTGCTAATCTCTAAGCACTTTTACGCCATTTTTGGCAGTTCTAACCCATTTTTGCGAATCTCTAAGCACTTTAAAGCCATTTTTAGCATTTCTAACCCATTTTTGCACATCTGTAAGCACTTCCAAGCCATTTTTAGCATTTCTCACCCATTTTTGCAAATCTCTAAGCACTTTAAAGCCATTTTTAGCATTTCTAACCCATTTTTGCGCATCTCTAAGCAATTTTGATTGCATTTTTGGCCGTTTCTAACCCATTTTTGCAGATCTCTACGAACTTTTAAGCCATTTTTGGCCTTTTCTATCCAGTTTGCACATCTCTAACCATTTCAAAGCCATTTTTGGCATTTCTAACCCTTTTTTGCTAATCTCTAAGCACTTTAAAGCCATTTTTGGCAGTTCTAACCCATTTTTGCGAATCTCTAAGCACTTTAAAGCCATTTTTAGCATTTCTAACCCATTTTTGCACATCTCTAAGCAGTTTAAAGCCATTTTTAGCATTCCTAACCCGTTTTTGCAAATCTCTAAGCATTTCCAAGCCATGTTTAGCATTTCTCACCCATTTTTGCAAACCTCTAAGCACTTTAAAGCATTTTTAGCATTTTTAACCCATTTTTGCACATCCCTAAGCACTTTAAAACCATTTTTGGCCATTTCTAACCCATTTTTGCAAATCCCTAAGCACTTTAAAGCCATTTTTGGCATTTCTAACCCATTTTTGTACATCTCTAAGCACTTTTAAACCATTTTTGGCCATTTCTAACCCATGTTTGCACATCTCTAAGCACTTTTAAACCATTTTTGGCCTTTTCTAACCCATGTTTGCACATCTCTAAGCAATTTTGAATGACATTTTTGGCCGTTTCTAACCCATTTTTGCAGATCTCTACGAACTTTTAAGCCATTTTTGGCCTTTTCTTTCCAGTTTGCATATCTTTAACCATTTCGAAGCCATTTTTGGCATTTCTAACCCTTTTTTGCTAATCTCTAAGCACTTTAAAGCCATTTTTAGCAGTTCTAACCCATTTTTGCGAATCTCTAAGCACTTTAAAGCCATTTTTAGCTTTTCTAACCCATTTTTGCACATCTCTAAGCAGTTTAAAGCCATTTTTAGCATTCCTAACCCGTTTTTGCAAATCTCTAAGCACTTCCAAGCCATTTTTAGCATTTCTCACCCATTTTTGCAAACCTCTAAGCACTTTAAAGCATTTTTAGCATTTTTAACCCATTTTTGCACATCCCTAAGCACTTTAAAACCATTTTTGGCCATTTCTAACCCATGTTTGCCCATCTCTAAGCAATTTTGAATGGCATTTTTGGCCGTTTCTAACCCATTTTTGCAGATCTCTGCGTACTTTTAAGCCTTTTTTGGCCTTTTCTATCCAGTTTGCACATCTCTAACCATTTTGAAGCCATTTTTGGCATTTCTGACCCATTTCTGCTAATCTCTAAGCACTTTAAAGCCATTTTGGCCATTTCTCACCCATTTTTGCAAATCCCTAACCACTTTAAAGCCATTTTTGGCAATTCTAACCTGTTGGTGCAAATCTCTAACCACTTTAAAGCCATTTTTGGCATTTCTAACCCGTGTTTGCACATCTCTAAGCACTTTTAATCCATTTTTAGCATTTCTAACCCATTTTTGCGAATCTCTAAGCACTTTAAAGCCATTTTTAGCATTTCTAACCCATTTTTGCACATCTGTAAGCACTTCCAAGCCATTTTTAGCATTTCTCACCCATTTTTGCATATCTCTAAGCACTTTAAAGCCATTTTTAGCATTTCTAACCCATTTTTGCATATCTCTAAGAACTTTAAAGCCATTTTTAGCATTCCTAACCGGTTTTTGCAAATCTCTAAGCACTTCCAAGCCATTTTTAGCATTTCTCACCCATTTTTGCAAACCTCTAAGCACTTTAAAGCATTTTTAGCATTTTTAACCTATTTTTGCACATCCCTAAGCACTTTTAAACCATTTTTGGCCATTTCTAACCCATGTTTGCTCATCTCTAAGCAATTTTGGAAGCCATTTTTGGCATTTCTAACCCTTTTTTGCTAATCTCTAAGCACTTTTAAGCCATTTTTTAGCATTACTAACCCATTTTTTGCAAATCCCTAAGCACTTTAAAGCCATTTTTGGCCATTTCTAACCCATTTTTGCAAATCCCTAAGCACTTTAAAGCCATTTTTGGCATTTCTAACCCATTTTTGCACATCTCTAAGCACTTTTAAACCATTTTTGGCCATTTCTAACCCATTTTTGCACATCTCTAAGCACTTTTAAACCATTTTTGGCCATTTCTAACCCATGTTTGCTCATCTCTAAGCAATTTTGAATGGCATTTTTGGCCGTTTCTAACCCATTTTTGCAGATCTCTGCAAACGTTTAAGCCTTTTTTGGCCTTTTCTATCCAGTTTGCACATCTCTAACCATTTCGAAGCCATTTTTGGCATTTCTAACCCTTTTTTGCTAATCTCTAAGCACTTTAAAGACATTTTTGGTCACTTCTAACCCATTTTTTGCAAATCCCTAAGCACTTTAAAGCCATTTTTGGCCATTTCTAACCCATTTTTGCAAATCCCTAAGCACTTTAAAGCCATTTTTGGCATTTCTAACCTGTTTGTGCAAATCTCTAACCACTTTAAAGCCATTTTTAGCATTCCTAACCCATTTTTGCAAATCTCTAAGCACTTCCAGGCTATTTTTAGCATTTCTCACCCATTTTTGCAAATCTCTAAGCACTTTAAAGCAATTTTGGCCATTTCTCACCCATTTTTGCAAATCTCTAAGCACTTTAAAGCCATTTTTGGCCATTTCTAACCTGTTTGTGCAAGTCCCTAAGCACTTTAAAGCCATTTTTGGCAATTCTAACCTGTTTGTGCAAATCTCTAACCACTTTAAAGCCATTTTTGGCATTTCTAACCCGTGTTTGCACATCTCTAAGCACTTTTAATCCATTTTAGCATTTCTAACCCATTTTTGCGAATCTCTAAGCACTTTAAAGCCATTTTTAGCATTTCTAACCCATTTTTGCACATCTGTAAGCACTTCCAAGCCATTTTTAGCATTTCTCACCCATTTTTGCAAATCTCTAAGCACTTTTAAACCATTTTTGGCCATTTCTAACCCATTTTTGCACATCTCTAAGCAATTTTGATTGCATTTTTGGCCGTTTCTAACCCATTTTTGCAGATCTCTACGAACTTTTTAGCCATTTTTGGCCTTTTCTATCCAGTTTGCACATCTGTAACCATTTCAAAGCCATTTTTGGCATTTCTAACCCTTTTTTGCTAATCTCTAAGCACTTTTACGCCATTTTTGGCAGTTCTAACCCATTTTTGCGAATCTCTAAGCACTTTAAAGCCATTTTTAGCATTTCTAACCCATTTTTGCACATCTGTAAGCACTTCCAAGCCATTTTTAGCATTTCTCACCCCATTTTTGCAAATCTCTAAGCACTTTAAAGCCATTTTTAGCATTTCTAACCCATTTTTGCGCATCTCTAAGCAATTTTGATTGCATTTTTGGCCGTTTCTAACCCATTTTTGCAGATCTCTACGAACTTTTAAGCCATTTTTGGCCTTTTCTATCCAGTTTGCACATCTCTAACCATTTCAAAGCCATTTTTGGCATTTCTAACCCTTTTTTGCTAATCTCTAAGCACTTTAAAGCCATTTTTGGCATTTCTAACCCATTTTTGCGAATCTCTAAGCACTTTAAAGCCATTTTTAGCATTTCTAACCCATTTTTGCACATCTCTAAGCAGTTTAAAGCCATTTTTAGCATTCCTAACCCGTTTTTGCAAATCTCTAAGCATTTCCAAGCCATGTTTAGCATTTCTCACCCATTTTTGCAAACCTCTAAGCACTTTAAAGCATTTTTAGCATTTTTAACCCATTTTTGCACATCCCTAAGCACTTTAAAACCATTTTTGGCCATTTCTAACCCATGTTTGCCCATCTCTAAGCAATTTTGAATGGCATTTTTGGCCGTTTCTAACCCATTTTTGCAGATCTCTGCGTACTTTTAAGCCTTTTTTGGCCTTTTCTATCCAGTTTGCACATCTCTAACCATTTTAAAGCCATTTTTGCATTTCTGACCCTTTTTTGCTAATCTCTAAGCACTTTAAAGCCATTTTGGCCATTTCTCACCCATTTTTGCAAATCTCTAAGCACTTTAAAGCCATTTTCGGCCATTTCTAACCTGTTTGTGCAAATCCCTAAGCACTTTAAATCCATTTTTGGCAATTCTAACCTGTTTGTGCAAATCTCTAACCACTTTAAAGCCATTTTTGGCATTTCTAACCCGTGTTTGCACATCTCTAAGCACTTTTAAGCCATTTTTGGCATTTCCAACCCATTTTTGCGAATCTCTAAGCACTTTAAAGCCATTTTTAGCATTTCTCACCCATTTTTGCAAATCCCTAAGCACTTTAAAGCCATTTTTAGCATTCCTAACCGGTTTTTGCAAATCTCTAAGCACTTCCAAGCAATTTTTAGCATTTCTCACCCATTTTTGCAAATCTCTAAGCACTTTAAAGCCATTTTTAGCATTTCTAACCCATTTTTGCACATCTCTAAGCAATTTTGAATGCATTTTTGGCCGTTTCTAACCCATTTTTGCAGATCTCTGCGAACGTTTAAGCCATTTTTGGCCTTTTCTATCCAGTTTGCACATCTCTAACCATTTCAAAGCCATTTTTGGCATTTCTAAACCCTTTTTTGCTAATCTCTAAGCACTTTAAAGCCATTTTTGGTCATTTCTAACCCATTTTTTGCAAATCCCTAAGCACTTTAAAGCCATTTTTGGCCATTTCTAACCCATTTTTGCAAATCCCTAAGCACTTTAAAGCCATTTTTGGCATTTCTAACCCATTTTTGCACATCTCTAAGCACTTTTAAACCATTTTTGGCCATTTCTAACCCATGTTTGCACATCTCTAAGCAATTTTGAATTACATTTTTGGCCGTTTCTAACCCATTTTTGCAGATCTCTACGAACTTTTAAGCCATTTTTGGCCTTTTCTATCCAGTTTGCATATCCTTAGCCATTTCGAAGCCATTTTTGGCATTTCTAACCCTTTTTTGCTAATCTCTAAGCACTTTAAAGCCATTTTTGGTCATTTCTAACCCATTTTTTGCAAATCCCTAAGCACTTTAAAGCCATTTTTGGCCATTTCTAACCCATTTTTGCAAATCCCTAAGCACTTTAAAGCCATTTTTGGCATTTCTAACCCATTTTTGTACATCTCTAAGCACTTTTAAACCATTTTTGGCCATTTCTAACCCATGTTTGCACATCTCTAAGCACTTTTAAACCATTTTTGGCCTTTTCTAACCCATGTTTGCACATCTCTAAGCAATTTTGAATGACATTTTTGGCCGTTTCTAACCCATTTTTGCAGATCTCTGCGTACTTTTAAGCCATTTTTGGCCTTTTCTATCCAGTTTGCACATCTCTAACCATTTTGAAGCCATTTTTGGCATTTCTGACCCATTTCTGCTAATCTCTAAGCACTTTAAAGCCATTTTGGCCATTTCTCACCCATTTTTGCAAATCCCTAACCACTTTAAAGCCATTTTTGGCAATTCTAACCTGTTGGTGCAAATCTCTAACCACTTTAAAGCCATTTTTGGCATTTCTAACCCGTGTTTGCACATCTCTAAGCACTTTTAATCAATTTTTAGCATTTCTAACCCATTTTTGCGAATCTCTAAGCACTTTAAAGCCATTTTTAGCATTTCTAACCCATTTTTGCACATCTGTAAGCACTTCCAAGCCATTTTTAGCATTTCTCACCCATTTTTGCAAATCTCTAAGCACTTTAAAGCCATTTTTAGCATTTCTAACCCATTTTTGCATATCTCTAAGAACTTCAAAGCCATTTTTAGCATTCCTAACCGGTTTTTGCAAATCTCTAAGCACTTCCAAGCATTTTTAGCATTTCTCACCCATTTTTGCAAATCTCTAAGCACTTTAAAGCCATTTTTGGCATTTCTAACCCATTTTTGCACATCTCTAAGCACTTTTAAACCATTTTTGGCCATTTCTAACCCATGTTTGCACATCTCTAAGCACTTTTAAACCATTTTTGGCCATTTCTAACCCATGTTTGCACATCTCTAAGCAATTTTGAATGACATTTTTGGCCGTTTCTAACCCATTTTTGCAGATCTCTACGAACTTTTAAGCCATTTTTGGACTTTTCTATCCAGTTTGCATATCCTTAACCATTTCGAAGCCATTTTTGGCATTTCTAACCCTTTTTTGCTAATCTCTAAACACTTTAAAGCCATTTTTGGTCATTTCTAACCCATTTTTTGCAAATCCCTAAGCACTTTAAAGCCATTTTTGGCCATTTCTAACCCATTTTTGCAAATCCCTAAGCACTTTAAAGCCATTTTTGGCATTTCTAACCCATTTTTGTACATCTCTAAGCACTTTTAAACCATTTTTGGCCATTTCTAACCCATGTTTGCACATCTCTAAGCACTTTTAAACCATTTTTGGCCTTTTCTAACCCATGTTTGCACATCTCTAAGCAATTTTGAATGACATTTTTGGCCGTTTCTAACCCATTTTTGCAGATCTCTACGAACTTTTAAGCCATTTTTGGCCTTTTCTTTCCAGTTTGCATATCTTTAACCATTTCGAAGCCATTTTTGGCATTTCTAACCCTTTTTTGCTAATCTCTAAGCACTTTAAAGCCATTTTTAGCAGTTCTAACCCATTTTTGCGAATCTCTAAGCACTTTAAAGCCATTTTTAGCTTTTCTAACCCATTTTTGCACATCTCTAAGCAGTTTAAAGCCATTTTTAGCATTCCTAACCCGTTTTTGCAAATCTCTAAGCACTTCCAAGCCATTTTTAGCATTTCTCACCCATTTTTGCAAACCTCTAAGCACTTTAAAGCATTTTTAGCATTTTTAACCCATTTTTGCACATCCCTAAGCACTTTAAAACCATTTTTGGCCATTTCTAACCCATGTTTGCCCATCTCTAAGCAATTTTGAATGGCATTTTTGGCCGTTTCTAACCCATTTTTGCAGATCTCTGCGTACTTTTAAGCCTTTTTTGGCCTTTTCTATCCAGTTTGCACATCTCTAACCATTTTGAAGCCATTTTTGGCATTTCTGACCCATTTCTGCTAATCTCTAAGCACTTTAAAGCCATTTTGGCCATTTCTCACCCATTTTTGCAAATCCCTAACCACTTTAAAGCCATTTTTGGCAATTCTAACCTGTTGGTGCAAATCTCTAACCACTTTAAAGCCATTTTTGGCATTTCTAACCCGTGTTTGCACATCTCTAAGCACTTTTAATCCATTTTTAGCATTTCTAACCCATTTTTGCGAATCTCTAAGCACTTTAAAGCCATTTTTAGCATTTCTAACCCATTTTTGCACATCTGTAAGCACTTCCAAGCCATTTTTAGCATTTCTCACCCATTTTTGCAAATCTCTAAGCACTTTAAAGCCATTTTTAGCATTTCTAACCCATTTTTGCATATCTCTAAGAACTTTAAAGCCATGTTTAGCATTCCTAACCGGTTTTTGCAAATCTCTAAGCACTTCCAAGCCATTTTTAGCATTTCTCACCCATTTTTGCAAACCTCTAAGCACTTTAAAGCATTTTTAGCATTTTTAACCTATTTTTGCACATCCCTAAGCACTTTTAAACCATTTTTGGCCATTTCTAACCCATGTTTGCTCATCTCTAAGCAATTTTGGAAGCCATTTTTGGCATTTCTAACCCTTTTTTGCTAATCTCTAAGCACTTTTAAGCCATTTTTTAGCATTACTAACCCATTTTTTGCAAATCCCTAAGCACTTTAAAGCCATTTTTGGCCATTTCTAACCCATTTTTGCAAATCCCTAAGCACTTTAAAGCCATTTTTGGCATTTCTAACCCATTTTTGCACATCTCTAAGCACTTTTAAACCATTTTTGGCCATTTCTAACCCATTTTTGCACATCTCTAAGCACTTTTAAACCATTTTTGGCCATTTCTAACCCATGTTTGCTCATCTCTAAGCAATTTTGAATGGCATTTTTGGCCGTTTCTAACCCATTTTTGCAGATCTCTGCAAACGTTTAAGCCTTTTTTGGCCTTTTCTATCCAGTTTGCACATCTCTAACCATTTCGAAGCCATTTTTGGCATTTCTAACCCTTTTTTGCTAATCTCTAAGCACTTTAAAGACATTTTTGGTCATTTCTAACCCATTTTTTGCAAATCCCTAAGCACTTTAAAGCCATTTTTGGCCATTTCTAACCCATTTTTGCAAATCCCTAAGCACTTTAAAGCCATTTTTGGCATTTCTAACCCATTTTTGTACATCTCTAAGCACTTTTAAACCATTTTTGGCCATTTCTAACCCATGTTTGCACATCTCTAAGCACTTTTAAACCATTTTTGGCCTTTTCTAACCCATGTTTGCACATCTCTAAGCAATTTTGAATGACATTTTTGGCCGTTTCTAACCCATTTTTGCAGATCTCTGCGTACTTTTAAGCCATTTTTGGCCTTTTCTATCCAGTTTGCACATCTCTAACCATTTTGAAGCCATTTTTGGCATTTCTGACCCATTTCTGCTAATCTCTAAGCACTTTAAAGCCATTTTGGCCATTTCTCACCCATTTTTGCAAATCCCTAACCACTTTAAAGCCATTTTTGGCAATTCTAACCTGTTGGTGCAAATCTCTAACCACTTTAAAGCCATTTTTGGCATTTCTAACCCGTGTTTGCACATCTCTAAGCACTTTTAATCAATTTTTAGCATTTCTAACCCATTTTTGCGAATCTCTAAGCACTTTAAAGCCATTTTTAGCATTTCTAACCCATTTTTGCACATCTGTAAGCACTTCCAAGCCATTTTTAGCATTTCTCACCCATTTTTGCAAATCTCTAAGCACTTTAAAGCCATTTTTAGCATTTCTAACCCATTTTTGCATATCTCTAAGAACTTCAAAGCCATTTTTAGCATTCCTAACCGGTTTTTGCAAATCTCTAAGCACTTCCAAGCCATTTTTAGCATTTCTCACCCATTTTTGCAAATCTCTAAGCACTTTAAAGCCATTTTTGGCATTTCTAACCCATTTTTGCACATCTCTAAGCACTTTTAAACCATTTTTGGCCATTTCTAACCCATGTTTGCACATCTCTAAGCACTTTTAAACCATTTTTGGCCATTTCTAACCCATGTTTGCACATCTCTAAGCAATTTTGAATGACATTTTTGGCCGTTTCTAACCCATTTTTGCAGATCTCTACGAACTTTTAAGCCATTTTTGGACTTTTCTATCCAGTTTGCATATCCTTAACCATTTCGAAGCCATTTTTGGCATTTCTAACCCTTTTTTGCTAATCTCTAAACACTTTAAAGCCATTTTTGGTCATTTCTAACCCATTTTTTGCAAATCCCTAAGCACTTTAAAGCCATTTTTGGCCATTTCTAACCCATTTTTGCAAATCCCTAAGCACTTTAAAGCCATTTTTGGCATTTCTAACCCATTTTTGTACATCTCTAAGCACTTTTAAACCATTTTTGGCCATTTCTAACCCATGTTTGCACATCTCTAAGCACTTTTAAACCATTTTTGGCCTTTTCTAACCCATGTTTGCACATCTCTAAGCAATTTTGAATGACATTTTTGGCCGTTTCTAACCCATTTTTGCAGATCTCTACGAACTTTTAAGCCATTTTTGGCCTTTTCTTTCCAGTTTGCATATCTTTAACCATTTCGAAGCCATTTTTGGCATTTCTAACCCTTTTTTGCTAATCTCTAAGCACTTTAAAGCCATTTTTAGCAGTTCTAACCCATTTTTGCGAATCTCTAAGCACTTTAAAGCCATTTTTAGCTTTTCTAACCCATTTTTGCACATCTCTAAGCAGTTTAAAGCCATTTTTAGCATTCCTAACCCGTTTTTGCAAATCTCTAAGCACTTCCAAGCCATTTTTAGCATTTCTCACCCATTTTTGCAAACCTCTAAGCACTTTAAAGCATTTTTAGCATTTTTAACCCATTTTTGCACATCCCTAAGCACTTTAAAACCATTTTTGGCCATTTCTAACCCATGTTTGCCCATCTCTAAGCAATTTTGAATGGCATTTTTGGCCGTTTCTAACCCATTTTTGCAGATCTCTGCGTACTTTTAAGCCTTTTTTGGCCTTTTCTATCCAGTTTGCACATCTCTAACCATTTTGAAGCCATTTTTGGCATTTCTGACCCATTTCTGCTAATCTCTAAGCACTTTAAAGCCATTTTGGCCATTTCTCACCCATTTTTGCAAATCCCTAACCACTTTAAAGCCATTTTTGGCAATTCTAACCTGTTGGTGCAAATCTCTAACCACTTTAAAGCCATTTTTGGCATTTCTAACCCGTGTTTGCACATCTCTAAGCACTTTTAATCCATTTTTAGCATTTCTAACCCATTGTTTGCGAATCTCTAAGCACTTTAAAGCCATTTTTAGCATTTCTAACCCATTTTTGCACATCTGTAAGCACTTCCAAGCCATTTTTAGCATTTCTCACCCATTTTTGCAAATCTCTAAGCACTTTAAAGCCATTTTTAGCATTTCTAACCCATTTTTGCATATCTCTAAGAACTTTAAAGCCATGTTTAGCATTCCTAACCGGTTTTTGCAAATCTCTAAGCACTTCCAAGCCATTTTTAGCATTTCTCACCCATTTTTGCAAACCTCTAAGCACTTTAAAGCATTTTTAGCATTTTTAACCTATTTTTGCACATCCCTAAGCACTTTTAAACCATTTTTGGCCATTTCTAACCCATGTTTGCTCATCTCTAAGCAATTTTGGAAGCCATTTTTGGCATTTCTAACCCTTTTTTGCTAATCTCTAAGCACTTTTAAGCCATTTTTTAGCATTACTAACCCATTTTTTGCAAATCCCTAAGCACTTTAAAGCCATTTTTGGCCATTTCTAACCCATTTTTGCAAATCCCTAAGCACTTTAAAGCCATTTTTGGCATTTCTAACCCATTTTTGCACATCTCTAAGCACTTTTAAACCATTTTTGGCCATTTCTAACCCATTTTTGCACATCTCTAAGCACTTTTAAACCATTTTTGGCCATTTCTAACCCATGTTTGCTCATCTCTAAGCAATTTTGAATGGCATTTTTTGGCCGTTTCTAACCCATTTTTGCAGATCTCTGCAAACGTTTAAGCCTTTTTGGCCTTTTCTATCCAGTTTGCACATCTCTAACCATTTCGAAGCCATTTTTGGCATTTCTAACCCTTTTTTGCTAATCTCTAAGCACTTTA
>NW_027069417.1:0-50199 GCF_037157495.1 Lathamus discolor | reverse complement strand
TCTCTATAGGGTCCCTAGGGTCTCTATAGGGTCTCTATAGGGTTCCTATGGTCTCTATAGGGTCTCTATAGGGTCATTAGGGTCTCTCTAGGGTCTCTGTAGGGTCTCTAGGGTCTCTCTAGGGTCTCTATAGGGTCCCTAGGGTCTCTATAGGGTCTCTATAGGGTCTCTATAGGGTCTCTAGGGTCTCTATAGGGTCTCTATAGGGTCCCTAGGGTCTCTATAGGGTCTCTATAGGGTTCCTAGGGGTCTCTATAGGGGTCCCTAGGGTCTCTATAGGGGTCTCTAGGCTCTCTATAGGGTCTCTATAGGGTCTCTAGTGTCTCTATAGGGTCTCTATAGGGTTCCTAGGGTCTCTATAGTGTCCCTAGAATCTCTATAGCGTCTCTATAGGGTTCCTAGGGTCTCTATAGGGTCTCTAGGGTCTCTCTAGGGTCTCTATAGGGTCTCTTGGGTCTCTATAGGGTCTCTAGTGTCTCTATAGGATCTCTATAGGGTCCCTAGGGTCTCTATAGGGTCTCTATAGGATCCCTAGGGTCTCTATAAGGTCTCTATAGGGTTCCTAGGGTCTCTATAGGGTTCCTAGGGTCTCTATAGGGTCCGTAGGGTCTCTATAGTGTCTCTATAGGGTTCCTAGGGTCTCTATAGGGTCCCTAGGGTCTCTATAGTGTCTCTATAGGGTCTCTAGTGTCTCTATAGGGTCTCTATAGGGTTCCTAGGGTCTCTATAGGGTCCCTAGGGTCTCTATAGGGTCTCTAGTGTCTCTATAGGGTCTCTATAGGGTCCCTAGGGTCTCTATAGGGTCTCTATAGGGTTCCTAGGGTCTCTATAGGGTCCCTAGGGTCTCTATAGGGTCTCTATAGGGTTCCTAGGGTCTCTATAGGGTCTCTAGGGTCTCTCTAGGGTCTCTATAGGGTCTCTTGGGTCTCTATAGGGTCTCTAGTGTCTCTATAGGATCTCTATAGGGGTCCCTAGGGTCTCTATAGGGTCTCTATAGGATCCTATGGTCTCTATAAGGTCTCTATAGGTTCCTAGGGTCTCTATAGGGTTCCTAGGGTCTCTATAGGGTCCGTAGGGTCTCTATAGGGTCTCTATAGGGTTCCTAGGGTCTCTATAGGGTCTCTAGGGTCTCTCTAGGGTGTCTATAGGGTCTCTAGGGCCTCTATAGGGTCTCTATAGGGCCTCTAGTGTCTCTATAGGGTCTCTATAGGGTCCCTAGGGTCTCTATAGTGTCTCTATAGGGTCCCTAGGGTCTCTATAGGGTCTCTAGGGTCTCTCTAGGGTCTCTATAGGTCTCTAGGGTCTCTCTAGGGTCTCTATAGGGTCTCTAGGGTCTCTATACGGTCTCTATAGGGTTCCTAGGTTCTCTATAGGGTCTCTATAGGGTTTCTAGGGCCTCTATTGGGTCTCTATAGGGTCCCTAGGGTCTCTATAGGGTCTCTATAGGGTTCCTAGGGTCTCTATAGGGTCCCTAGGGTCTCTATAGTGTCTCTAGGGTCTCTCTAGTGTCTCTATAGGGTCTCTAGGGTCTCTCTAGGGTGTCTATAGGGTCTCTAGGGTCTCTATAGGGTCTCTATAGGGTTCCTAGGGTCTCTATAGGGTCCCTAGGGTCTCTATAGGGTCTCTAGGGTCTCTCTAGGGTCTCTATAGGGTCTCTAGGGTCTCTATAGGGTCTCTATAGGGTCTCTAGTTGTCTCTATAGGGTCTCTATAGGGTCCCTAGGGTCTCTATAGGGTCTCTATAGGGTTCCTAGGGTCTTTATAGGGTACCTAGGGTCTCTATAGGGTCTCTAGGGTCTCTCTAGGGTCTCTAGGGTTTCTCTATGGTCTCTATAGGGTCTCTAGGGTCTCTCTAGGGTCTCTATAGGGTCTCTAGGGTCTCTATAGGGTCTCTATAGGGTCCCTAAGGTATCTATAGGGTCTCTATAGGGTTCCTAGGGTCTCTATAGGGTCCCTAGGGTCTCTATATGGTCTCTAGGGTCACTATAGGGACTCTATAGGGTCCCTAGGGTCTCTATAGGGTCTCTATAGGGTTCCTAGGGTCTCTATAGGTTCCCTAGGGTCTCTATAGGGTCTCTAGGGCCTCTATAGGGTCTCTATAGGGCCTCTAGTGTCTCTATAGGGTCTCTATAGGGTCCCTAGGGTCTCTATAGGGTCTCTATAGGGTCTCTAGGGTCTCTATACGGTCTCTATAGGGTTCCTAGGGTGTCTATAGTGTCTCTAAGGGTCTCTAGGGCCTCTATTAGGGTCTCTATAGGGTCCCTAGGGTCTCTATAGGGTCTCTATAGGGTTCCTAGGGCCTCTATAGGGTCCCTAGGATCTCTATAGTGTCTCTAGGGTCTCTATAGGGTCTCTATAGGGTCTCTATAGGGTTCCTAGGGTCTCTATAGGGTCCCTAGGGTCTCTATAGGGTCTCTAGGGTCACTATAGGGACTCTATAGGGTCCCTAGGGTTTCTATAGGGTCTCTATAGGGTTCCTAGGGTCTCTATAGGTTCCCTAGGGTCTCTATAGGGTCTCTAGGCCTCTATATGGGTCTCTAGGGCCTCTATAGGTTCTCTATAGGGCCTCTAGTGTCTCTATAGGGTCTCTATAGGGTCCCTAGGGTCTCTATAGGGTCTCTATAGGGTCCCTAGTGTCTCTCTAGGGTCTCTATAGGGTCTCTAGGGTCTCTCTAGGGTCTCTATAGGGTCTCTAGGGTCTCTATAGGGTCTCTATAGGGTCTCTAGGGTCTCTATACGGTCTCTATAGGGTTCCTAGGGTCTCTATAGGGTCTCTATAGGGTCTCTAGGGCCTCTATAGGGTCACTATAGGGTCCCTAGGGTCTCTATAGGGTCTCTATAGGGTTCCTAGGGTCTCTATAGGTTCCCTAGGGTCTCTATAGGGTCTCCAGGGTCTCTATAGGGTCTCTATAGGGTCTCTAGTGTCTCTATAGTGTCCCTATAGGGTCCCTAGGGTCTCTATGGGGGTCTCTATAGGGTCCTAGGGTCTCTATAGGGTCTCTATAGGGTCTCTAGGGTCTCTATAGGGTCTCTATAGGGTCCCTAGGGTCTCTATAGGGTCTCTATAGGGTTCCTAGGGTCTCTATAGGGTCCCTAGGGTCTCTAAAGGTCTCTATAGGGTTCCTAGGGTCTCTATAGGGTCTCTAGGGTCTCTCTATGGTCTCTATAGGGTCTCTAGGGTCTCTATAGGGTCTCTATAGGGTCTCTAGGGTCTCTATACGGACTCTATAGGTTTCCTAGGGTCTCTATAGGGTCTCTATAGGGTCTCTAGTGTCTCTATAGGATCTCTATAGGGTCCCTAGGGTCTCTATAGGGTCTCTATAGGGTTCCTAGTGTCTCTATAGTGTCTCTAGGGTCTCTATAGGGTCTCTATAGGGTCCCTAGGGTCTCTATAGGGTCTCTATAGGAACCCTAGGGTCTCTATAGGGTCTCTATAGGGTTCCTAGGGTCTCTATAGGTTCCCTAGGGTCTCTATAGGGTCTCTATAGGGTCTCTAGGGTCTCTATAGGTTCCCTAGGGTCTCTATAGGGTCTCTAGGGTCTCTATAGGGTCTCTATAGGGTCCCTAGGGTCTCTATAGGGTCTCTATAGGGTTCCTAGGGTCTCTATAGGGTCTCTATAGGGTCTCTAGGGTCTCTATAGGGTCTCTATAGGGTCCCTAGGGTCTCTATAGGGTCTCTATAGGGTTCCTAGGGTCTCTATAGGTTCCCTAGGGTCTCTATAGGGTCTCTAGGGCCTCTATAGGGTCTCTATAGGGCCTCTAGTGTCTCTATAGGGT
Organism: Lathamus discolor; assembly: GCF_037157495.1. NCBI lineage: Eukaryota > Metazoa > Chordata > Aves > Psittaciformes > Psittacidae > Lathamus > Lathamus discolor. The sequence goes on along the minus strand of NW_027069417.1, from coordinate 46,423 downwards.
CTCTATAGGGTCCCTAGGGTCTCTATAGGGTCTCTATAGGGTCTCTAGGGTCTCTATACGGTCTCTATAGGGTTCCTAGGGTCTCTATAGTGTCTCTATAGGGTCTCTAGGGCCTCTATAGGGTCTCTATAGGGTCCCTAGGGTCTCTATAGGGTCTCTATAGGGTTCCTAGGGCCTCTATAGGGTCCCTAGGGTCTCTATAGTGTCTCTAGGGTCTCTATAGGGTCTCTATAGGGTCTCTATAGGGTTCCTAGGGTCTCTATAGGGTCCCTAGGGTCTCTATAGGGTCTCTAGGGTCACTATAGGGACTCTATAGGGTCCCTAGGGTTTCTATAGGGTCTCTATAGGGTTCCTAGGGTCTCTATAGGTTCCCTAGGGTCTCTATAGGGTCTCTAGGGCCTCTATAGGGTCTCTAGGGCCTCTATAGGGTCTCTATAGGGCCTCTAGTGTCTCTATACGGTCTCTATAGGGTCCCTAGGGTCTCTATAGGGTCTCTATAGGGTCCCTAGGGTCTCTATAGGGTCTCTAGGGTCTCTCTAGGGTCTCTATAGGGTCTCTAGGGTCTCTCTAGGGTCTCTATAGGGTCTCTAGGGTCTCTATAGGGTCTCTATAGGGTCTCTAGGGTCTCTATACGGTCTCTATAGGGTTCCTAGGGTCTCTATAGGGTCTCTATAGGGTCTCTAGGGCCTCTATAGGGTCTCTATAGGGTCCTAGGGTCTCTATAGGGTCTCTATAGGGTCCTAGGGTCTCTATAGGGTCCCTAGGGTCTCTATAGTGTCTCTAGGGTCTCTCTAGGGTCTCTATAGGGTCTCTAGGGTCTCTATAGGGTCTCTATAGGGTCTCTATTGGGTCTCTAGGGTCTCTATAGGGTCTCTATAGGGTCCCTAGGGTCTCTATAGGGTCTCTATAGGGTTCCTAGGGTCTCTATAGGGTCCCTGGGGTCTCTATAGGGTCTCTAGGGTCCTCACTAGGGTCTCTATAGGGTCTCTATAGGGTCCCTAGGGTCTCTATAGGGTCTCTATAGGGTCTCTATTGGGTCTCTAGGGTCTCTATAGGGTCTCTATAGGGTCCCTAGGGTCTCTATAGGGTCTCTATAGGGTTCCTAGGGTCTCTATAGGGTCCCTAGGGTCTCTATAGGGTCTCTAGGGCCTCTATAGTGTCTCTATAGTGTCTCTAGGGTCTCTCTAGGGTCTCTATAGGGTCCCTAGGGTCTCTATAGAGTTCCTAGGGTCTCTATAGGGTCCGTAGGGTCTCTATAGGGTCTCTATAGGGTTCTAGGGTCTCTATAGGGTCTCTAGGGTCTCTCTAGGGTGTCTATAGGGTCTCTAGGGCCTCTATAGGGTCTCTATAGGGCCTCTAGTGTCTCTATAGGGTCTCTATAGGGTCCCTAGGGTCTCTATAGTGTCTCTATAGGGTCCCTGGGGTCTCTATAGGGTCTCTAGGGTCTCTCTAGGGTCTCTATAGGGTCTCTAGGGTCTCTCTAGGGTCTCTATAGGGTCTCTAGGGTCTCTATACGGTCTCTATAGGGTTCCTAGGTTCTCTATAGGGTCTCTATAGGGTTTCTAGGGCCTCTATTGGGTCTCTATAGGGTCCCTAGGGTCTCTATAGGGTCTCTATAGGGTTCCTAGGGTCTCTATAGGGTCCCTAGGGTCTCTATAGTGTCTCTAGGGTCTCTCTAGGGTCTCTATAGGGTCTCTAGGGTCTCTCTAGGGTGTCTATAGGGTCTCTAGGGTCTCTATAGGGTCTCTATAGGGTTCCTAGGGTCTCTATAGGGTCCCTAGGGTCTCTATAGGGTCTCTAGGGTCTCTCTAGGGTCTCTATAGGGTCTCTAGGGTCTCTATAGGGTCTCTATAGGGTCTCTAGTGTCTCTATAGGGTCTCTATAGGGTCCCTAGGGTCTCTATAGGGTCTCTATAGGGTTCCTAGGGTCTTTATAGGGTCCCTAGGGTCTCTATGGGTCTCTAGGGTCTCTCTAGGGTCTCTAGGGTTTCTCTATGGTCTCTATAGGGTCTCTAGGGTCTCTCTAGGGTCTCTATAGGGTCTCTAGGGTCTCTATAGGGTCTCTATAGGGTCCCTAAGGTATCTATAGGGTCTCTATAGGGTTCCTAGGGTCTCTATAGGGTCCCTAGGGTCTCTATATGGTCTCTAGGTCACTATAGGGACTCTATAGGGTCCCTAGGGTCTCTATAGGGTCTCTATAGGGTTCCTAGGGTCTCTATAGGTTCCTAGGGTCTCTATAGGGTCTCTAGGGCATCTATAGGGTCTCTATAGGGCCTCTAGTGTCTCTATAGGGTCTCTATAGGGTCCCTAGGGTCTCTATAGGGTCTCTATAGGGTCTCTAGGGTCTCTATACAGTCTCTATAGGGTTCCTAGGGTGTCTATAGTGTCTCTATAGGGTCTCTAGGGCCTCTATAGGGTCTCTATAGGTCCCTAGGGTCTCTATAGGGTCTCTATAGGGTTCCTAGGGCCTCTATAGGGTCCCTAGGATCTCTATAGTGTCTCTAGGGTCTCTATAGGGTCTCTATAGGGTCTCTATAGGGTTCCTAGGGTCTCTATAGGGTCCCTAGGGTCTCTATAGGGTCTCTAGGGTCACTATAGGGACTCTATAGGGTCCCTAGGTGTTTCTATAGGGTCTCTATAGGGTTCCTAGGGTCTCTATAGGTTCCCTAGGGTCTCTATAGGGTCTCTAGGGCCTCTATAGGGTCTCTAGTGCCTCTATAGGTTCTCTATAGGGCCTCTAGTGTCTCTATAGGGTCTCTATAGGGTCCCTAGGGTCTCTATAGGGGTCTCTATAGGGTCCCTAGGGTCTCTCTAGGGTCTCTATAGGGTCTCTAGGGTCTCTCTAGGGTCTCTATAGGGTCCTAGGGTCTCTATAGGGTCTCTATAGGGTCTCTAGGGTCTCTATACGGTCTCTATAGGGTTCCTAGGGTCTCTATAGGGTCTCTATAGGGTCTCTAGGGCCTCTATAGGGTCACTATAGGGTCCCTAGGGTCTCTATAGGGTCTCTATAGGGTTCCTAGGGTCTCTATAGGTTCCCTAGGGTCTCTATAGGGTCTCCAGGGTCTCTATAGGGTCTCTATAGGGTCTCTAGTGTCTCTATAGTGTCTCTATAGGGTCCCTAGGGTCTCTATGGGGTCTCTATAGGGTTCCTAGGGTCTCTATAGGGTCTCTATAGGGTCTCTAGGGTCTCTATAGGGTCTCTATAGGGTCCCTAGGGTCTCTATAGGGTCTCTATAGGGTTCCTAGGGTCTCTATAGGGTCCCTAGGGTCTCTAAAGGGTCTCTATAGGGTTCCTAGGGTCTCTATAGGGTCTCTAGGGTCTCTCTATGGTCTCTATAGGGTCTCTAGGGTCTCTATAGGGTCTCTATAGGGTCTCTAGGGTCTCTATACGGACTCTATAGGTTTCCTAGGGTCTCTATAGGGTCTCTATAGGGTCTCTAGTGTCTCTATAGGATCTCTATAGGGTCCCTAGGGTCTCTATAGGGTCTCTATAGGGTTCCTAGTGTCTCTATAGTGTCTCTAGGGTCTCTATAGGGTCTTCTATAGGGTCCCTAGGGTCTCTATAGGGTCTCTATAGGAACCCTAGGGTCTCTATAGGGTCTCTATAGGGTTCCTAGGGTCTCTATAGGTTCCCTAGGGTCTCTATAGGGTCTCTATAGGGTCTCTAGGGTCTCTATAGGTTCCCTAGGGTCTCTATAGGGTCTCTAGGGTCTCTATAGGGTCTCTATAGGGTCCCTAGGGTCTCTATAGGGTCTCTATAGGGTTCCTAGGGTCTCTATAGGTCTCTATAGGGTCTCTAGGGTCTCTATAGGGTCTCTATAGGGTCCCTAGGGTCTCTATAGGGTCTCTATAGGGTTCCTAGGGTCTCTATAGGTTCCCTAGGGTCTCTATAGGGTCTCTAGGGCCTCTATAGGGTCTCTATAGGGCCTCTAGTGTCTCTATAGGGTCTCTATAGGGTCCCTAGGGTCTCTATAGGGTCTCTATAGGGTCTCTAGGGTCTCTATACGGTCTCTATAGGGTTCCTAGGGTCTCTATAGTGTCTCTATAGGGTCTCTAGGGCCTCTATAGGGTCTCTATAGGGGTCCCTAGGGTCTCTATAGGGTCTCTAGGGTCTCTATAGGGTCTCTATAGGGTCCCTAGGGTCTCTATAGGGTCTCTATAGGGTTCCTAGGGTCTCTATAGGGTCTCTATAGGGTCTCTAGGGTCTCTATAGGGTCTCTATAGGGTCCCTAGGGTCTCTATAGGGTCTCTATAGGGTTCCTAGGGTCTCTATAGGGTCCCTAGGGTCTCTATAGGGTCTCTAGGGTCACTATAGGGACTCTATAGGGTCCCTAGGGTTTCTATAGGTTCTCTATAGGGTTCCTAGGGTCTCTATAGGTTCCCTAGGGTCTCTATAGGGTCTCTAGGGCCTCTATAGGGTCTCTAGGGCCTCTATAGGGTCTCTATAGGGCCTCTAGTGTCTCTATACGGTCTCTATAGGGTCCCTAGGGTCTCTATAGGGTCTCTATAGGGTCCCTAGGGTCTCTATAGGGTCTCTAGGGTCTCTCTAGGGTCTCTATAGGGTCTCTAGGGTCTCTCTAGGGTCTCTATAGGGTCTCTAGGGTCTCTATAGGGTCTCTATAGGGTCTCTAGGGTCTCTATACGGTCTCTATAGGGTTCCTAGGGTCTCTATAGGGTCTCTATAGGGTCTCTAGGGCCTCTATAGGGGTCTCTATAGGGTCCCTAGGGTCTCTATAGGGTCTCTATAGGGTTCCTAGGGTCTCTATAGGGTCCCTAGGGTCTCTATAGTGTCTCTAGGGTCTCTCTAGGGTCTCTATAGGGTCTCTAGGGTCTCTATAGGGTCTCTATAGGGTCTCTATTGGGTCTCTAGGGTCTCTATAGGGTCTCTATAGGGTCCCTAGGGTCTCTATAGGGTCTCTATAGGGTTCCTAGGGTCTCTATAGGGTCCCTGGGGTCTCTATAGGGTCTCTAGGGTCTCACTAGGGTCTCTATAGGGTCTCTATAGGGTCCCTAGGGTCTCTATAGGGTCTCTATAGGGTCTCTATTGGGTCTCTAGGGTCTCTATAGGGTCTCTATAGGGTCCCTAGGGTCTCTATAGGGTCTCTATAGGGTTCCTAGGGTCTCTATAGGGTCCCTAGGGTCTCTATAGGGTCTCTAGGGCCTCTATAGTGTCTCTATAGTGTCTCTAGGGTCTCTCTAGGGTCTCTATAGGTCCCTAGGGTCTCTATAGGGTCTCTATAGGAACCCTAGGGTCTCTATAGGGTCTCTATAGGGTTCCTAGGGTCTCTATAGGTTCCCTAAGGTCTCTATAGGGTCTCTATAGGGTTCCTAGGGTCTCTATAGGTTCCCTAGGGTCTCTATAGGGTCTCCAGGGTCTCTATAGGGTCTCTATAGGGTCTCTAGTGTCTCTATAGGGTCTCTATAGGGTCCCCAGGGTCTCTATAGGGTCTCTATAGGGTTCCTAGGGTCTCTATAGGGTCACTATAGGGTCCCTAGGGTCTCTATAGGGTCCCTAGGGTCTCTATAGGGTCTCTAGGGTCACTATAGGGACTCTATAGGGTCCCTAGGGTCTCTATAGGGTCTCTATAGGGTTCCTAGGGTCTCTATAGGTTCCCTAGGGTCTCTATAGGGTCTCTAGGGCCTCTATAGGGTCTCTATAGGGCCTCTAGTGTCTCTCTAGGGTCTCTATAGGGTCCCTAGGGTCTCTATAGGGTCTCTAGGGCCTCTATAGGGTCTCTATAGCGCCTCTAGTGTCTGTATAGGGTCTCTATAGGGTCCCTAGGGTCTCTATAGGGTCTCTATAGGGTCCTAGTGTCTCTATAGGGTCCCTAGGGTCTCTATAGTGTCTCTAGGGTCTCTCTAGGGTCTCTATAGGGTCTCTAGGGTCTCTCTAGGGTGTCTATAGGGTCTCTAGGGTCTCTATAGGGTCTCTATAGGGTTCCTAGGGTCTCTATAGGGTCCTTAGGGTCTCTATAGGGTATCTATAGGGTCCTTAGGGTCTCTATAGGGTATCTATAGGGTTCCTAGGGCTCTATATGGTCTCTATAGGGTCTCTATAGGGTCTCTAGTGTCTCTATAGTGTCTCTATAGGGTCTCTAGTGTCTCTATAGGGTCTCTATAGGGTCCCTAGGGTCTCTATAGGGTCTCTATAGGGTTCCTAGGGTCTCTATAGGGTCCCTAGGGTCTCTATAGGGTCTCTAGTGTCTCTATAGGTTCTCTATAGGGTCCCTAGGGTCTCTATAGTGTCTCTATAGGGTTCCTAGGGTCTCTATAGGGTCCCTAGGGTCTCTATAGGGTCTCTATAGGGTTCCTAGGGTCTCTATAGGGTCTCTAGGGTCTCTCTAGGGTCTCTATAGGGGTCTCTTGGGTCTCTATAGGGTCTCTAGTGTCTCTATAGGATCTCTATAGGGTCCCTAGGGTCTCTATAGGGTCTCTATAGGATCCCTAGGGTCTCTATAAAGGTCTCTATAGGGTTCCTAGGGTCTCTATAGGGTTCCTAGGGTCTCTATAGGGTCCGTAGGGTCTCTATAGGGTCTCTATAGGGTTCCTAGGGTCTCTATAGGGTCTCTAGGGTCTCTCTAGGGTGTCTATAGGGTCTCTAGGGTCTCTATAGGGTCTCTATAGGGTTCCTAATGTCTCTATAGGGTCCCTAGGGTCTCTATAGGGTCTCTATAGGGTTCCTATGGTCTCTATAGGGTCTCTATAGGGTCATTAGGGTCTCTCTAGGGTCTCTGTAGGGTCTCTAGGGTCTCTCTAGGGTCTCTATAGGGTCCCTAGGGTCTCTATAGGGTCTCTATAGGGTCTCTATAGGGTCTCTAGGGTCTCTATAGGGTCTCTATAGGGTCCCTAGGGTCTCTATAGGGTCTCTATAGGGTTCCTAGGGTCTCTATAGGGTCCCTAGGGTCTCTATAGGGTCTCTAGGCTCTCTATAGGGTCTCTATAGGGTCTCTAGTGTCTCTATAGGGTCTCTATAGGGTTCCTAGGGTCTCTATAGTGTCCCTAGAATCTCTATAGCGTCTCTATAGGGTTCCTAGGGTCTCTATAGGGTCTCTAGGGTTGTCTCTATAGGGTCTCTAGTGTCTCTATAGGATCTCTATAGGGTCCCTAGGGTCTCTATAGGGTCTCTATAGGATCCCTAGGGTCTCTATAAGGTCTCTATAGGGTTCCTAGGGTCTCTATAGGGTTCCTAGGGTCTCTATAGGGTCCGTAGGGTCTCTATAGTGTCTCTATAGGGTTCCTAGGGTCTCTATAGGGTCCCTAGGGTCTCTATAGTGGTCTCTATAGGGTCTCTAGTGTCTCTATAGGGTCTCTATAGGGTTCCTAGGGTCTCTATAGGGTCCCTAGGGTCTCTATAGGGTCTCTAGTGTCTCTATAGGGTCTCTATAGGGTCCCTAGGGTCTCTATAGGGTCTCTATAGGGTTCCTAGGGTCTCTATAGGGTCCCTAGGGTCTCTATAGGGTCTCTATAAGGTTCCTAGGGTCTCTATAGGGTCTCTAGGGTCTCTCTAGGGTCTCTATAGGGTCTCTTGGGTCTCTATAGGGTCTCTAGTGTCTCTATAGGATCTCTATAGGGTCCCTAGGGTCTCTATAGGGTCTCTATAGGATCCCTAGGGTCTCTATAAGGTCTCTATAGGGTTCCTAGGGTCTCTATAGGGTTCCTAGGGTCTCTATAGGGTCCGTAGGGTCTCTATAGGGTCTCTATAGGGTTCCTAGGGTCTCTATAGGGTCTCTAGGGTCTCTCTAGGGTGTCTATAGGGTCTCTAGGGTCTCTATAGGGTCTCTATAGGGTTCCTAATGTCTCTATAGGGTCCCTAGGGTCTCTATAGGGTCTCTATAGGGTTCCTAGGGTCTCTATAGGGTCTCTATAGGGTCATTAGGGTCTCTCTAGGGTCTCTGTAGGGTCTCTAGGGTCTCTCTAGGGTCTCTATAGGGTCCCTAGGGTCTCTATAGGGTCTCTATAGGGTCTCTATAGGGTCTCTAGGGTCTCTATAGGGTCTCTATAGGGTCCCTAGGGTCTCTATAGGGTCTCTATAGGGTTCCTAGGGTCTCTATAGGGTCCCTAGGGTCTCTATAGGGTCTCTAGGCTCTCTATAGGGTCTCTATAGGGTCTCTTGTGTCTCTATAGGGTCTCTATAGGGTTCCTAGGGTCTCTATAGTGTCCCTAGAATCTCTATAGCGTCTCTATAGGGTTCCTAGGGTCTCTATAGGGTCTCTAGGGTCTCTCTAGGGTCTCTATAGGGTCTCTTGGGTCTCTATAGGGTCTCTAGTGTCTCTATAGGATCTCTATAGGGTCCCTAGGGTCTCTATAGGGTCTCTATAGGATCCCTAGGGTCTCTATAAGGTCTCTATAGGGTTCCTAGGGTCTCTATAGGGTTCCTAGGGTCTCTATAGGGTCCGTAGGGTCTCTATAGTGTCTCTATAGGGTTCCTAGGGTCTCTGTAGGGTCCCTAGGGTCTCTATAGTGTCTCTATAGGGTCTCTAGTGTCTCTATAGGGTCTCTATAGGGTCCCTAGGGTCTCTATAGGGTCTCTATAGGGTTCCTAGGGTCTCTATAGGGTCCCTAGGGTCTCTATAGGGTCTCTAAGGTCTCTCTAGGTTCTCTATAGGGTCTCTAGGGTCTCTATAGGGTCTCTATAGGGTCTCTAGGGTCTCTATACGGTCTCTATAGGTTTCCAGGGTCTCTATAGGGTCTCTATAGGGTCTCTAGTGTCTCTATAGGGTCTCTATAGGGTCCCTAGGGTCTCTATAGGGTCTCTATAGGGTCTCTATAGGGTTCCTAGGGTCTCTATAGGGTCCCTAGGGTCTCTATAGGGTCTCTAGTGTCTCTATAGGTTCTCTATAGGGTCCCTAGGGTCTCTATAGGGTCTCTATAGGGTTCCTAGGGTCTCTATAGGGTCCCTAGGGTCTCTATAGGGTCTCTATAGGGTTCCTAGGGTCTCTATAGGGTCTCTAGGGTCTCTCTAGGGACTCTATAGGGTCTCTTGGGTTTCTATAGGGTCTCTAGTGTCTCTATAGGATCTCTATAGGGTCCCTAGGGTCTCTATAGGGTCTCTATAGGATCCCTAGGGTCTCTATAAGGTCTCTATAGGGTTCCTAGGGTCTCTATAGGGTTCCTAGGGTCTCTATAGAGTCCGTAGGGTCTCTATAGGGTCTCTGTAGGGTTCCTAGGGTCTCTATAGGGTCTCTAGGGTCTCTCTAGGGTGTCTATAGGGTCTCTAGGGTCTCTATAGGGTCTCTATAGGGTTCCTAATGTCTCTATAGGGTCCCTAGGGTCTCTATAGGGTCTCTATAGGGTTCCTATGGTCTCTATAGGGTCTCTATAGGGTCATTAGGGTCTCTCTAGAATCTCTGTAGGGTCTCTAGGGTCTCTCTAGGGTCTCTATAGGGTCCCTAGGGTCTCTATAGGGTCTCTATAGGGTCTCTATAGGGTCTCTAGGGTCTCTATAGGGTCTCTATAGGGTCCCTAGGGTCTCTATAGGGTCTCTATAGGGTTCCTAGGGTCTCTATAGGGCCTCTAGTGTCTCTCTAGGGTCTCTATAGGGTCCCTAGGGTCTCTATAGGGTCTCTAGGGCCTCTATAGGGTCTCTATAGCGCCTCTAGTGTCTGTATAGGGTCTCTATAGGGTCCCTAGGGTCTCTATAGGGTCTCTATAGGGTTCCTAGTGTCTCTATAGGGTCCCTAGGGTCTCTATAGTGTCTCTAGGGTCTCTCTAGGGTCTCTACAGGGTCTCTAGGGTCTCTCTAGGGTGTCTATAGGGTCTCTAGGGTCTCTATAGGGTCTCTATAGGGTTCCTAGGGTCTCTATAGGGTCCCTAGGGTCTCTATAGGGTCTCTATAGGGTCTCTAGTGTCTCTATAGGGTCTCTATAGGGTCCCTAGGGTCTCTATAGGGTCTCTATAGGGTTCCTAGGGTCTCTATAGGGTCCCTAGGGTCTCTATAGGGTCTCTAAGGTCTCTCTAGGGTCTCTATAGGGTCTCTAGGGTCTCTATAGGGTCTCTATAGGGTCTCTAGGGTCTCTATACGGTCTCTATAGGTTTCCAGGGTCTCTATAGGGTCTCTATAGGGTCTCTAGTGTCTCTATAGGGTCTCTATAGGGTCCTAGGGTCTCTATAGGGTCTCTATAGGGTCTCTATAGGGTTCCTAGGGTCTCTATAGGGTCCCTAGGGTCTCTATAGGGTCTCTAGTGTCTCTATAGGTTCTCTATAGGGTCCCTAGGGTCTCTATAGGGTCTCTATAGGGTTCCTAGGGTCTCTATAGGGTCCCTAGGGTCTCTATAGGGTCTCTATAGGGTTCCTAGGGTCTCTATAGGGTCTCTAGGGTCTCTCTAGGGACTCTATAGGGTCTCTTGGGTTTCTATAGGGTCTCTAGTGTCTCTATAGGATCTCTATAGGGTCCCTAGGGTCTCTATAGGGACTCTATAGGATCCCTAGGGTCTCTATAAGGTCTCTATAGGGTTCCTAGGGTCTCTATAGGGTTCCTAGGGTCTCTATAGAGTCCGTAGGGTCTCTATAGGGTCTCTGTAGGGTTCCTAGGGTCTCTATAGGGTCTCTAGGGTCTCTCTAGGGTGTCTATAGGGTCTCTAGGGTCTCTATAGGGTCTCTATAGGGTTCCTAATGTCTCTATAGGGTCCCTAGGGTCTCTATAGGGTCTCTATAGGGTTCCTATGGTCTCTATAGGGTCTCTATAGGGTCATTAGGGTCTCTCTAGGGTCTCTGTAGGGTCTCTAGGGTCTCTCTAGGGTCTCTATAGGGTCCCTAGGGTCTCTATAGGGTCTCTATAGGGTCTCTATAGGGTCTCTAGGGTCTCTATAGGGTCTCTATAGGGTCCCTAGGGTCTCTATAGGGTCTCTATAGGGTTCCTAGGGTCTCTATAGGGCCTCTAGTGTCTCTCTAGGGTCTCTATAGGGTCCCTAGGGTCTCTATAGGGTCTCTAGGGCCTCTATAGGGTCTCTATAGCGCCTCTACTGTCTGTATAGGGTCTCTATAGGGTCCCTAGGGTCTCTATAGGGTCTCTATAGGGTTCCTAGTGTCTCTATAGGGTCCCTAGGGTCTCTATAGTGTCTCTAGGGTCTCTCTAGGGTCTCTATAGGGTCTCTAGGGTCTCTCTAGGGTGTCTATAGGGTCTCTAGGGTCTCTATAGGGTCTCTATAGGGTTCCTAGGGTCTCTATAGGGTCCCTAGGGTCTCTATAGGGTCTCTATAGGGTCTCTATAGGGTCTCTATAGGGTCTCTAGGGTCTCTATAGGGTCTCTATAGGGTCCCTAGGGTCTCTATAGTGTCTCTATAGGGTCCTTAGGGTCTCTATAGGGTATCTATAGGGTCCTTAGGGTCTCTATAGGGAATCTATAGGGTTCCTAGGGCTCTATATGGTCTCTATAGGGTCTCTATAGGGTCTCTAGTGTCTCTATAGTGTCTCTATAGGGTCTCTAGTGTCTCTATAGGGTCTCTATAGGGTCCCTAGGGTCTCTATAGGGTCTCTATAGGGTTCCTAGGGTCTCTATAGGGTCCCTAGGGTCTCTATAGGGTCTCTAGTGTCTCTATAGGTTCTCTATAGGGTCCCTAGGGTCTCTATAGTGTCTCTATAGGGTTCCTAGGGTCTCTATAGGGTCCCTAGGGTCTCTATAGGGTCTCTATAGGGTTCCTAGGGTCTCTATAGGGCTCTAGGGTCTCTCTAGGGTCTCTATAGGGTCTCTTGGGTCTCTATAGGGTCTCTAGTGTCTCTATAGGATCTCTATAGGGTCCCTAGGGTCTCTATAGGGTCTCTATAGGATCCCTAGGGTCTCTATAAGGTCTCTATAGGGTTCCTAGGGTCTCTATAGGGTTCCTAGGGTCTCTATAGGGTCCGTAGGGTCTCTATAGGGTCTCTATAGGGTTCCTAGGGTCTCTATAGGGTCTCTAGGGTCTCTCTAGGGTGTCTATAGGGTCTCTAGGGTCTCTATAGGGTCTCTATAGGGTTCCTAATGTCTCTATAGGGTCCCTAGGGTCTCTATAGGGTCTCTATAGGGTTCCTATGGTCTCTATAGGGTCTCTATAGGGTCATTAGGGTCTCTCTAGGGTCTCTGTAGGGTCTCTAGGGTCTCTCTAGGGTCTCTATAGGGTCCCTAGGGTCTCTATAGGGTCTCTATAGGGTCTCTATAGGGTCCCTAGGGTCTCTATAGGGTCTCTATAGGGTCTCTATAGGGTCTCTAGGGTCTCTATAGGGTCTCTATAGGGTCCCTAGGGTCTCTATAGGGTCTCTATAGGGTTCCTAGGGTCTCTATAGGGTCCCTAGGGTCTCTATAGGGTCTCTAGGCTCTCTATAGGGTCTCTATAGGGTCTCTAGTGTCTCTATAGGGTCTCTATAGGGTTCCTAGGGTCTCTATAGTGTCCCTAGAATCTCTATAGCGTCTCTATAGGGTTCCTAGGGTCTCTATAGGGTCTCTAGGGTCTCTCTAGGGTCTCTATAGGGTCTCTTGGGTCTCTATAGGGTCTCTAGTGTCTCTATAGGATCTCTATAGGGTCCCTAGGGTCTCTATAGGGTCTCTATAGGATCCCTAGGGTCTCTATAAGGTCTCTATAGGGTTCCTAGGGTCTCTATAGGGTTCCTAGGGTCTCTATAGGGTCCGTAGGGTCTCTATAGTGTCTCTATAGGGTTCCTAGGGTCTCTATAGGGTCCCTAGGGTCTCTATAGTGTCTCTATAGGGTCTCTAGTGTCTCTATAGGGTCTCTATAGGGTTCCTAGGGTCTCTATAGGGTCCCTAGGGTCTCTATAGGGTCTCTAGTGTCTCTATAGGGTCTCTATAGGGTCCCTAGGGTCTCTATAGGGTCTCTATAGGGTTCCTAGGGTCTCTATAGGGTCCCTAGGGTCTCTATAGGGTCTCTATAAGGTTCCTAGGGTCTCTATAGGGTCTCTAGGGTCTCTCTAGGGTCTCTATAGGGTCTCTTGGGTCTCTATAGGGTCTCTAGTGTCTCTATAGGATCTCTATAGGGTCCCTAGGGTCTCTATAGGGTCTCTATAGGATCCCTAGGGTCTCTATAAGGTCTCTATAGGGTTCCTAGGGTCTCTATAGGGTTCCTAGGGTCTCTATAGGGTCCGTAGGGTCTCTATAGGGTCTCTATAGGGTTCCTAGGGTCTCTATAGGGTCTCTAGGGTCTCTCTAGGGTGTCTATAGGGTCTCTAGGGTCTCTATAGGGTCTCTATAGGGTTCCTAATGTCTCTATAGGGTCCCTAGGGTCTCTATAGGGTCTCTATAGGGTTCCTAGGGTCTCTATAGGGTCTCTATAGGGTCATTAGGGTCTCTCTAGGGTCTCTGTAGGGTCTCTAGGGTCTCTCTAGGGTCTCTATAGGGTCCCTAGGGTCTCTATAGGGTCTCTATAGGGTCTCTATAGGGTCTCTAGGGTCTCTATAGGGTCTCTATAGGGTCCCTAGGGTCTCTATAGGGTCTCTATAGGGTTCCTAGGGTCTCTATAGGGTCCCTAGGGTCTCTATAGGGTCTCTAGGCTCTCTATAGGGTCTCTATAGGGTCTCTTGTGTCTCTATAGGGTCTCTATAGGGTTCCTAGGGTCTCTATAGTGTCCCTAGAATCTCTATAGCGTCTCTATAGGGTTCCTAGGGTCTCTATAGGGTCTCTAGGGTCCCTCTAGGTTCTCTATAGGGTCTCTTGGGTCTCTATAGGGTCTCCAGTGTCTCTATAGGATCTCTATAGGGTCCCTAGGGTCTCTATAGGGTCTCTATAGGATCCCTAGGGTCTCTATAAGGTCTCTATAGGGTTCCTAGGGTCTCTATAGGGTTCCTAGGGTCTCTATAGGGTCCGTAGGGTCTCTATAGTGTCTCTATAGGGTTCCTAGGGTCTCTATAGGGTCCCTAGGGTCTCTATAGTGTCTCTATAGGGTCTCTAGTGTCTCTATAGGGTCTCTATAGGGTCCCTAGGGTCTCTATAGGGTCTCTATAGGGTTCCTAGGGTCTCTATAGGGTCCCTAGGGTCTCTATAGGGTCTCTAAGGTCTCTCTAGGGTCTCTATAGGGTCTCTAGGGTCTCTATAGGGTCTCTATAGGGTCTCTAGGGTCTCTATACGGTCTCTATAGGTTTCCAGGGTCTCTATAGGGTCTCTATAGGGTCTCTAGTGTCTCTATAGGGTCTCTATAGGGTCCCTAGGGTCTCTATAGGGTCTCTATAGGGTCTCTATAGGGTTCCTAGGGTCTCTATAGGGTCCCTAGGGTCTCTATAGGGTCTCTAGTGTCTCTATAGGTTCTCTATAGGGTCCCTAGGGTCTCTATAGGGTCTCTATAGGGTTCCTAGGGTCTCTATAGGGTCCCTAGGGTCTCTATAGGGTCTCTATAGGGTTCCTAGGGTCTCTATAGGGTCTCTAGGGTCTCTATAGGGTCTCTATAGGGTCTCTTGGGTCTCTATAGGGTCTCTAGTGTCTCTATAGGATCTCTATAGGGTCCCTAGGGTCTCTATAGGGTCTCTATAGGATCCCTAGGGTCTCTATAAGGTCTCTATAGGGTTCCTAGGGTCTCTATAGGGTTCCTAGGGTCTCTATAGAGTCCGTAGGGTCTCTATAGGGTCTCTGTAGGGTTCCTAGGGTCTCTATAGGGTCTCTAGGGTCTCTCTAGGGTGTCTATAGGGTCTCTAGGGTCTCTATAGGGTCTCTATAGGGTTCCTAATGTCTCTATAGGGTCCCTAGGGTCTCTATAGGGTCTCTATAGGGTTCCTATGGTCTCTATAGGGTCTCTATAGGGTCATTAGGGTCTCTCTAGGGTCTCTGTAGGGTCTCTAGGGTCTCTCTAGGGTCTCTATAGGGTCCCTAGGGTCTCTATAGGGTCTCTATAGGGTCTCTATAGGGTCTCTAGGGTCTCTATAGGGTCTCTATAGGGTCCCTAGGGTCTCTATAGGGTCTCTATAGGGTTCCTAGGGTCTCTATAGGGTCCCTAGGGTCTCTATAGGGTCTCTAGGCTCTCTATAGGGTCTCTATAGGGTCTCTAGTGTCTCTATAGGGTCTCTATAGGGTTCCTAGGGTCTCTATAGTGTCCCTAGAATCTCTATAGCGTCTCTATAGGGTTCCTAGGGTCTCTATAGGGTCTCTAGGGTCTCTCTAGGGTCTCTATAGGGTCTCTTGGGTCTCTATAGGGTCTCTAGTGTCTCTATAGGATCTCTATAGGGTCCCTAGGGTCTCTATAGGGTCTCTATAGGATCCCTAGGGTCTCTATAAGGTCTCTATAGGGTTCCTAGGGTCTCTATAGGGTTCCTAGGGTCTCTATAGGGTCCGTAGGGTCTCTATAGTGTCTCTATAGGGTTCCTAGGGTCTCTATAGGGTCCCTAGGGTCTCTATAGTGTCTCTATAGGGTCTCTAGTGTCTCTATAGGGTCTCTATAGGGTTCCTAGGGTCTCTATAGGGTCCCTAGGGTCTCTATAGGGTCTCTAGTGTCTCTATAGGGTCTCTATAGGGTCCCTAGGGTCTCTATAGGGTCTCTATAGGGTTCCTAGGGTCTCTATAGGGTCCCTAGGGTCTCTATAGGGTCTCTATAGGGTTCCTAGGGTCTCTATAGGGTCTCTAGGGTCTCTCTAGGGTCTCTATAGGGTCTCTTGGGTCTCTATAGGGTCTCTAGTGTCTCTATAGGATCTCTATAGGGTCCCTAGGGTCTCTATAGGGTCTCTATAGGATCCCTAGGGTCTCTATAAGGTCTCTATAGGGTTCCTAGGGTCTCTATAGGGTCCCTAGGGTCTCTATAGGGTCCGTAGGGTCTCTATAGGGTCTCTATAGGGTTCCTAGGGTCTCTATAGGGTCTCTAGGGTCTCTCTAGGGTGTCTATAGGGTCTCTAGGGTCTCTATAGGGTCTCTATAGGGTTCCTAATGTCTCTATAGGGTCCCTAGTGTCTCTATAGGGTCTCTATAGGGTTCCTAGGGTCTCTATAGGGTCTCTATAGGGTCATTAGGGTCACTCTAGGGTCTCTGTAGGGTCTCTAGGGTCTCTCTAGGGTCTCTATAGGGTCCCTAGGGTCTCTATAGGGTCTCTATAGGGTCTCTATAGGGTCTCTAGGGTCTCTATAGGGTCTCTATAGGGTCCCTAGGGTCTCTATAGGGTCTCGATAGGGTTCCTAGGGTCTCTATAGGGTCCCTAGGGTCTCTATAGGGTCTCTAGGCTCTCTATAGGGTCTCTATAGGGTCTCTTGTGTCTCTGTAGGGTCTCTATAGGGTTCCTAGGGTCTCTATAGTGTCCCTAGAATCTCTATAGCGTCTCTATAGGGTTCCTAGGGTCTCTATAGGGTCTCTAGGGTCTCTCTAGGGTCTCTATAGGGTCTCTTGGGTCTCTATAGGGTCTCTAGTGTCTCTATAGGATCTCTATAGGGTCCCTAGGGTCTCTATAGGGTCTCTATAGGATCCCTAGGGTCTCTATAAGGTCTCTATAGGGTTCCTAGGGTCTCTATAGGGTTCCTAGGGTCTCTATAGGGTGCGTAGGGTCTCTATAGTGTCTCTATAGGGTTCCTAGGGTCTCTATAGGGTCCCTAGGGTCTCTATAGTGTCTCTATAGGGTCTCTAGTGTCTCTATAGGGTCTCTATAGGGTCCCTAGGGTCTCTATAGGGTCTCTATAGGGTTCCTAGGGTCTCTATAGGGTCCCTAGGGTCTCTATAGGGTCTCTAAGGTCTCTCTAGGGTCTCTATAGGGTCTCTAGGGTCTCTATAGGGTCTCTATAGGGTCTCTAGGGTCTCTATACGGTCTCTATAGGTTTCCAGGGTCTCTATAGGGTCTCTATAGGGTCTCTAGTGTCTCTATAGGGTCTCTATAGGGTCCCTAGGGTCTCTATAGGGTCTCTATAGGGTCTCTATAGGGTTCCTAGGGTCTCTATAGGGTCCCTAGGGTCTCTATAGGGTCTCTAGGGTCACTATAGGGACTCTACAGGGTCCCCAGGGTCTCTATAGGGTCTCTAAAGGGTTCCTAGGGTCTCTATAGGTTCCCTAGGGTCTCTATAGGGTCTCTAGGGCCTCTATAGGGTCTCTATAGGGTCTCTATAGGGTCTCTATAGGGTCCCTAGGGTCTCTATAGGGTCCCTAGGGTCTCTATAGGGTCTCTAGGGTCACTATAGGGACTCTATAGGGTCCCTAGGGTCTCTATAGGGTCTCTATAGGGTTCCTAGGGTCTCTATAGGTTCCCTAGGGTCTCTATAGGGTTTCTAGGGCCTCTATAGGGTCTCTATAGGGCCTCTAGTGTCTCTCTAGGGTCTCTATAGGGTCCCTAGGGTCTCTATAGGGTCTCTAGGGCCTCTATAGGGTCTCTATAGCGCCTCTAGTGTCTGTATAGGGTCTCTATAGGGTCCCTAGGGTCTCTATAGGGTCTCTAAGGTCTCTCTAGGGTCTCTATAGGGTCTCTAGGGTCTCTATAGGGTCTCTATAGGGTCTCTAGGGTCTCTATACGGTCTCTATAGGTTTCCAGGGTCTCTATAGGGTCTCTATAGGGTCTCTAGTGTCTCTATAGGGTCTCTATAGGGTCCCTAGGGTCTCTATAGGGTCTCTATAGGGTCTCTATAGGGTTCCTAGGGTCTCTATAGGGTCCCTAGGGTCTCTATAGGGTCTCTAGTGTCTCTATAGGTTCTCTATAGGGTCCCTAGGGTCTCTATAGGGTCTCTATAGGGTTCCTAGGGTCTCTATAGGGTCCCTAGGGTCTCTATAGGGTCTCTATAGGGTTCCTAGGGTCTCTATAGGGTCTCTAGGGTCTCTCTAGGGTCTCTATAGGGTCTCTTGGGTCTCTATAGGGTCTCTAGTGTCTCTATAGGATCTCTATAGGGTCCCTAGGGTCTCTATAGGGTCTCTATAGGATCCCTAGGGTCTCTATAAGGTCTCTATAGGGTTCCTAGGGTCTCTATAGGGTTCCTAGGGTCTCTATAGAGTCCGTAGGGTCTCTATAGGGTCTCTGTAGGGTTCCTAGGGTCTCTATAGGGTCTCTAGGGTCTCTCTAGGGTGTCTATAGGGTCTCTAGGGTCTCTATAGGGTCTCTATAGGGTTCCTAATGTCTCTATAGGGTCCCTAGGGTCTCTATAGGGTCTCTATAGGGTTCCTATGGTCTCTATAGGGTCTCTATAGGGTCATTAGGGTCTCTCTAGGGTCTCTGTAGGGTCTCTAGGGTCTCTCTAGGGTCTCTATAGGGTCCCTAGGGTCTCTATAGGGTCTCTATAGGGTCTCTATAGGGTCTCTAGGGTCTCTATAGGGTCTCTATAGGGTCCCTAGGGTCTCTATAGGGTCTCTATAGGGTTCCTAGGGTCTCTATAGGGTCCCTAGGGTCTCTATAGGGTCTCTAGGCTCTCTATAGGGTCTCTATAGGGTCTCTAGTGTCTCTATAGGGTCTCTATAGGGTTCCTAGGGTCTCTATAGTGTCCCTAGAATCTCTATAGCGTCTCTATAGGGTTCCTAGGGTCTCTATAGGGTCTCTAGGGTCTCTCTAGGGTCTCTATAGGGTCTCTTGGGTCTCTATAGGGTCTCTAGTGTCTCTATAGGATCTCTATAGGGTCCCTAGGGTCTCTATAGGGTCTCTATAGGATCCCTAGGGTCTCTATAAGGTCTCTATAGGGTTCCTAGGGTCTCTATAGGGTTCCTAGGGTCTCTATAGGGTCCGTAGGGTCTCTATAGTGTCTCTATAGGGTTCCTAGGGTCTCTATAGGGTCCCTAGGGTCTCTATAGTGTCTCTATAGGGTCTCTAGTGTCTCTATAGGGTCTCTATAGGGTTCCTAGGGTCTCTATAGGGTCCCTAGGGTCTCTATAGGGTCTCTAGTGTCTCTATAGGGTCTCTATAGGGTCCCTAGGGTCTCTATAGGGTCTCTATAGGGTTCCTAGGGTCTCTATAGGGTCCCTAGGGTCTCTATAGGGTCTCTATAGGGTTCCTAGGGTCTCTATAGGGTCTCTAGGGTCTCTCTAGGGTCTCTACAGGGTCTCTTGGGTCTCTATAGGGTCTCTAGTGTCTCTATAGGATCTCTATAGGGTCCCTAGGGTCTCTATAGGGTCTCTATAGGATCCCTAGGGTCTCTATAAGGTCTCTATAGGGTTCCTAGGGTCTCTATAGGGTCCCTAGGGTCTCTATAGGGTCTCTATAGGGTCTCTATAGGGTCTCTATAGGGTTCCTAGGGTCTCTATAGGGTCTCTAGGGTCTCTCTAGGGTGTCTATAGGGTCTCTAGGGTCTCTATAGGGTCTCTATAGGGTTCCTAATGTCTCTATAGGGTCCCTAGGGTCTCTATAGGGTCTCTATAGGGTTCCTAGGGTCTCTATAGGGTCTCTATAGGGTCATTAGGGTCACTCTAGGGTCTCTGTAGGGTCTCTAGGGTCTCTCTAGGGTCTCTATAGGGTCCCTAGGGTCTCTATAGGGTCTCTATAGGGTCTCTATAGGGTCTCTAGGGTCTCTATAGGGTCTCTATAGGGTCCCTAGTGTCTCTATAGGGTCTCGATAGGGTTCCTAGGGTCTCTATAGGGTCCCTAGGGTCTCTATAGGGTCTCTAGGCTCTCTATAGGGTCTCTATAGGGTCTCTTGTGTCTCTGTAGGGTCTCTATAGGGTTCCTAGGGTCTCTATAGTGTCCCTAGAATCTCTATAGCGTCTCTATAGGGTTCCTAGGGTCTCTATAGGGTCTCTAGGGGTCTCTCTAGGGTCTCTATAGGGTCTCTTGGGTCTCTATAGGGTCTCTAGTGTCTCTATAGGATCTCTATAGGGTCCCTAGGGTCTCTATAGGGTCTCTATAGGATCCCTAGGGTCTCTATAGGTCTCTATAGGGTTCCTAGGGTCTCTATAGGGTTCCTAGGGTCTCTATAGGGTGCGTAGGGTCTCTATAGTGTCTCTATAGGGTTCCTAGGGTCTCTATAGGGTCCCTAGGGTCTCTATAGTGTCTCTATAGGGTCTCTAGTGTCTCTATAGGGTCTCTATAGGGTCCCTAGGGTCTCTATAGGGTCTCTATAGGGTTCCTAGGGTCTCTATAGGGTCCCTAGGGTCTCTATAGGGTCTCTAAGGTCTCTCTAGGGTCTCTATAGGGTCTCTAGGGTCTCTATAGGGTCTCTATAGGGTCTCTAGGGTCTCTATACGGTCTCTATAGGTTTCCAGGGTCTCTATAGGGTCTCTATAGGGTCTCTAGTGTCTCTATAGGGTCTCTATAGGGTCCCTAGGGTCTCTATAGGGTCTCTATAGGGTCTCTATAGGGTTCCTAGGGTCTCTATAGGGTCCCTAGGGTCTCTATAGGGTCTCTAGGGTCACTATAGGGACTCTACAGGGTCCCCAGGGTCTCTATAGGGTCTCTAAAGGGTTCCTAGGGTCTCTATAGGTTCCCTAGGGTCTCTATAGGGTCTCTAGGGCCTCTATAGGGTCTCTATAGGGTCTCTATAGGGTCTCTATAGGGTCCCTAGGGTCTCTATAGGGTCCCTAGGGTCTCTATAGGGTCTCTAGGGTCACTATAGGGACTCTATAGGGTCCCTAGGGTCTCTATAGGGTCTCTATAGGGTTCCTAGGGTCTCTATAGGTTCCCTAGGTCTCTATAGGGTTTCTAGGGCCTCTATAGGGTCTCTATAGGGCCTCTAGTGTCTCTCTAGGGTCTCTATAGGGTCCCTAGGGTCTCTATAGGGTCTCTAGGGCCTCTATAGGGTCTCTATAGCGCCTCTAGTGTCTGTATAGGGTCTCTATGGGGTCCCTAGGGTCTCTATAGGGTCTCTATAGGGTTCCTAGTGTCTCTATAGGGTCCCTAGGGTCTCTATAGTGTCTCTAGGGTCTCTCTAGGGTCTCTATAGGGTCTCTAGGGTCTCTCTAGGGTGTCTATAGGGTCTCTAGGGTCTCTATAGGGTCTCTATAGGGTTCCTAGGGTCTCTATAGGGTCCCTAGGGTCTCTATAGGGTCTCTAGGGTCTCTCTAGTGTCTCTATAGGGTCTCTAGGGTCTCTATAGGGTCTCTATAGGGTTCCTAGGGTCTCTATAAGGTCTCTATAGGGTCCTTAGGGTCTCTATAGGGTATCTATAGGGTCCTTAGGGTCTCTATAGGGTATCTATAGGGTTCCTAGGGCTCTATATGGTCTCTATAGGGTCTCTATAGGGTCTCTAGTGTCTCTATAGTGTCTCTATAGGGTCTCTAGTGTCTCTATAGGGTCTCTATAGGGTCCCTAGGGTCTCTATAGGGTCTCTATAGGGTTCCTTAGGGTCTCTATAGGGTCCCTAGGGTCTCTATAGGGTCTCTAGTGTCTCTATAGGGTCTCTATAGGGTCCCTAGGGTCTCTATAGGGTCTCTATAGGGTTCCTAGGGTCTCTATAGGGTCCCTAGGGTCTCTATAGGGTCTCTATAGGGTTCCTAGGGTCTCTATAGGGTCTCTGGGGTCTCTCTAGGGTCTCTATAGGGTCTCTTGGGTCTCTATAGGGTCTCTAGTGTCTCTATAGGATCTCTTAGGGTCCCTAGGGTCTCTATAGGGTCTCTATAGTATCCCTAGGGTCTCTATAAGGTCTCTATAGGATCCTAGGTTCTCTATAGGGTTCCTAGGGTCTCTATAGGGTCCGTAGGGTCTCTATAGGGTCTCTATAGGGTTCCTAGGGTCTCTATAGGGGTCTCTAGGGTCTCTCTAGGGTGTCTATAGGGTCTCTAGGGTCTCTATAGGGTTTCTATAGGTTCCTAAGGTCTCTATAGGGTCCCTAGGGTCTCTATAGGGTCCTCTATAGGGTTCCTAGGGTCTCTATAGGGTCTCTATAGGGTCATTAGGGTTTCTCTAGGGTCTCTGTAGGGTCTCTAGGGTCTCTCTAGGGTCTCTATAGGGTCCCTAGGGTCTCTATAGGGTCTCTATAGGGTCTCTATAGGGTCTCTAGGGTCTCTATAGGGTCTCTATAGGGTCCCTAGGGTCTCTATAGGG
Organism: Lathamus discolor; assembly: GCF_037157495.1. Classification (NCBI taxonomy): domain Eukaryota; kingdom Metazoa; phylum Chordata; class Aves; order Psittaciformes; family Psittacidae; genus Lathamus; species Lathamus discolor. The sequence continues at coordinate 24,594 of NW_027069417.1, read as the reverse complement.
TCTCTATAGGGTTCCTAGGGTCTCTATAGGGTCCCCTAGGGTCTCTAAGGGTCTCTAGGCTCTCTATAGGGTCTCTATAGGGTCTCTAGTGTCTCTATAGGGTCTCTATAGGGTTCCTAGGGTCTCTATAGTGTCCCCTAGAATCTCTATAGCGTCTCTATAGGGTTCCTAGGGTCTCTATAGGGTCTCTAGGGTCTCTCTAGGGTCTCTATAGGGTCTCTTGGGTCTCTATAGGGTCTCTAGTGTCTCTATAGGATCTCTATAGGGTCCCTAGGGTCTCTATAGGGTCTCTATAGGATCCCTAGGGTCTCTATAAGGTCTCTATAGGGTTCCTAGGGTCTCTATAGGGTTCCTAGGGTCTCTATAGGTCCGTAGGGTCTCTATAGTGTCTCTATAGGGTTCCTAGGGTCTCTATAGGGTCCCTAGGGTCTCTATAGTGTCTCTATAGGGTCTCTAGTGTCTCTATAGGGTCTCTATAGGGTTCCTAGGGTCTCTATAGGGTCCCTAGGGTCTCTATAGGGTCTCTAGTGTCTCTATAGGGTCTCTATAGGGTCCCTAGGGTCTCTATAGGGTCTCTATAGGGTTCCTAGGGTCTCTATAGGGTCCCTAGGGTCTCTATAGGGTCTCTATAGGGTTCCTAGGGTCTCTATAGGGTCTCTAGGGTCTCTCTAGGGTCTCTATAGGGTCTCTTGGGTCTCTATAGGGTCTCTAGTGTCTCTATAGGATCTCTATAGGGTCCCTAGGGTCTCTATAGGGTCTCTATAGGATCCCTAGGGTCTCTATAAGGTCTCTATAGGGTTCTAGGGTCTCTATAGGGTTCCTAGGGTCTCTATAGGGTCCGTAGGGTCTCTATAGGGTCTCTATAGGGTTCCTAGGGGTCTCTATAGGGTCTCTAGGGTCTCTCTAGTGTGTCTATAGGGTCTCTAGGGTCTCTATAGGGTCTCTATAGGGTTCCTAATGTCTCTATAGGGTCCCTAGGGTCTCTATAGGGTCTCTATAGGGTTCCTAGGGTCTCTATAGGGTCTCTATAGGGTCATTAGGGTCTCTCTAGGGTCTCTGTAGGGTCTCTAGGGGTCTCTCTAGGGTCTCTATAGGGTCCCTAGGGTCTCTATAGGGTCTCTATAGGGTCTCTATAGGGTCTCTAGGGTCTCTATAGGGTGTCTATAGGGTCCCTAGGGTCTCTATAGGTCTCTATAGGGTTCCTAGGGGTCTCTATAGGGTCCCTAGGGTCTCTATAGGGTCTCTAGGCTCTCTATAGGGTCTCTATAGGGTCTCTAGTGTCTCTATAGGGTCTCTAGTGTTTCTATAGGGTCTCTATTGGGTCCCTAGGGTCTCTAAAGGGTCTCTATAGGGTTCCTAGGGTCTTTATAGGGTCCCTAGTGTCTCTATAGGGTCTCTATAGGGTCTGTAGTGTCTCTATAGGGTCTCTATAGGGTTCCTAGGGTCTCTATAGGGTCCCTAGGGTCTCTATAGTGTCTCTATAGGGTCTCTAGTGTCTCTATAGGGTCTCTATAGGGTCCCTAGGGTCTCTATAGGGTCTCTATAGGGTTCCTAGGGTCTCTATAGGGTCCCTAGGGTCTCTATAGGGTCTCTAAGGTCTCTCTAGGGTCTCTATAGGGTCTCTAGGGTCTCTATAGGGTCTCTATAGGGTCTCTAGGGTCTCTATACGGTCTCTATAGGTTTCCAGGGTCTCTATAGGGTCTCTATAGGGTACCTAGGGTCTCTATAGTGTCTCTATAGGGTCTCTATAGGGTTCCTAGGGTCTCTATAGGGTCCCTAGGGTCTCTATAGGGTCTCTAGGGTCACTATAGGGGACTTATTGGGTCCCCCAGGGTCTCTATAGGGTCTCTAAAGGGTTCCTAGGGTCTCTATAGGTTCCCTAGGGTCTCTATAGGGTCTCTAGGGCCTCTATAGGGTCTCTATAGGGCCTCTAGTGTCTCTATAGGGTCTCTATAGGGTCCCTAGGATCTCTATAGGGTCTCTATAGGGTCCCTAGGGTCTCTATAGGGTCTCTAGGGTCTCTCTAGGGTCTCTATAGGGTCATCTAGGGTCTCTCTAGGGTCTCTATAGTGTCTCTAGTGTCTCTATACGGTCTCTATAGGGTTCCTAGGGTCTCTATAGGGTCTCTATAGGGTCTCTAGGGCCTCTATAGGGTCTCTATAGGGTTCCTAGGGTCTCTATAGGGTCCCTAGGGTCTCTATAGTGTCTCTAGGGTCTCTCTAGGGTCTCTATAGGGTCCCTAGGGTCTCTATAGGGTCCCTAGGGTCTCTATAGGGTCTCTAGGGTCTCTATAGGGTCTCTATAGGGTCCCTAGGGTCTCTATAGGGTCTCTATCGGGTTCCTAGGATCTCTATAGGGTCCCTAGGGTCTCTATAGGGTCTCTAGGGTCTCTATAGTGTCTCTATAGGGGTCTCTAGTGTCTCTATAGGGTCTCTATAGGGTCCCTTGGGTCTCTATAGGGTCTCTATAGTGTCCTAGGGTCTCTATAGGGTCTCTATAGGGTTCCTAGGGTCTCTATAGGGTCCCTAGGGTCTCTATAGGGTCTCTAGGGTCTCTATAGGGTCTCTATAGGGTCTGTAGTGTCTCTATAGGGTTCTCTATAGGGTCCCTTGGGTCTCTATAGGGTCTCTATAGTGTACCTAGGGTCTCTATAGGGTCTCTATAGGGTCCTAGGGTCTCTATAGGGTCTCTATAGGATCCCTAGGGTCTCTATAGGGTCTCTAGGGTCTCTATAGGTCTCTATAGGATCCCTAGGGTCTCTATAGGGTCTCTATAGGGTTCCTAGGGTCTCTATAGGGTTCCTAGGGTCTCTATAGGGTCTCTAGGGTCTCTCTAGGGTCTCTATAGGGTCTCTAGGGTCTCTATAGGGTCTCTATAGTGTCCCTAGGGTCTCTATAGGGTCTCTATAGGGTCTCTATAGGGTCTCTCTAGGGTCTCTATAGGGTCTCTATAGGGTCCCTAGGTCTCTATAGGGTCTCTATAGGGTTCCTAGGGTCTCTATAGGGTCCCTAGGGTCTCTATAGGGTCTCTATAGGGTTCCTAGTGTCTCTATAGGGTCTCTAGTGTTTCTATAGGGTCTCTATTGGGTCCCTAGGGTCTCTAAAGGGTCTCTATAGGGTTCCTAGGGTCTTTATAGGGTCCCTAGTGTCTCTATAGGGTCTCTATAGGGTTCCTAGGGTCTCTATAGGGTCTCTAGGGTCTCTCTAGGGTCTCTATAGGGTCTCTTGGGTCTCTATAGAGTCTCTAATGTCTCTATAGGATCTCTATAGGGTCCCTAGGGTCTCTATAGGGTCTCTATAGGATCCCTAGGGTCTCTATAGGGTCTCTATAGGGTTCCTAGGGTCTCTATAGGTTCCCTAGGGTCTCTATAGGTCTCCAGGGTCTCTATAGGGTCTCTAGTGTCTCTATAGGGTCTCTATAGGGTCCCTAGGGTCTCTATAGGGTCTCTATAGGGTTCCTAGTGTCTCTATAGGGTCTCTATAGGGTCTCTAGGGTCTCTATAGGGGTCTCTATAGGGTCCCCTAGGGTCTCTATAGGGTCTCTATAGGGGTTCCTTGGTTCCTAGGGTCTCTATAGGGTCCCTAGGGTCTCTATAGGGTTCCTAGGGTCTCTATAGGGTCTCTAGGGTCTCTCTAGGGTCTCTATAGGGTCTCTAGGGTCTCTATAGGGTCTCTATAGGGTCTCTAGGGTCTCTATACGGTCTCTATAGGTTTCCTAGGGTCTCTATAGGGTCTCTATAGGGTCTCTAGTGTCTCTATAGGATCTCTATAGGGTCCCTAGGGTCTCTATAGGGTCTCTATAGGGTCTCTATAGGGTCCCTAGGGTCTCTATAGGGTCTCTAGGGTCACTATAGGGACTCTATAGGGTCCCTAGGGTCTCTATAGGGTCTCTAGGGCCTCTATAGGGTCTCTATAGGGCCTCTAGTGTCTCTATAGGGTCTCTATAGGGTCCCTAGGGTCTCTATAGGGTCTCTATAGGGTCCCTAGGGTCTCTATAGGGTCTCTAGGGTCTCTCTAGGGTCTCTATAGGGTCTCTAGGGTCTGTCTAGGGTCTCTATAGGGTCTCTAGGGTCTCTATACGGTCTCTATAGGATTCCTAGGGTCTCTATAGGGTCTCTATAGGGTTTCTAGGGCCTCTATAGGGTCTCTATTGGGTCCCTAGGGTCTCTATAGGGTCTCTATAGGGTTCCTAGGGTCTCTATTGGGTCCCTAGGGTCTCTATAGTGTCTCTAGGGTGTCTCTAGGGTCTCTATAGGGTCTCTAGGGTCTCTCTAGGGTGTCTATAGGGTCGCTAGGGTCTCTATAGGGTCTCTATAGGGTCTCTATAGGGTCCCTAGGGTCTCTATAGGGTCTCTAGGGTCTCTCTAGTGTCTCTATAGGGTCCCTAGGGTCTCTATAGGGTCTCTATAGGGTTCCTACGGTCTCTATAGGGTCTCTAGGGTCTCTATAGTGTCTCTATAGGGTCCCTAGTGTCTCTATAGGGTCTCTATAGGGTTCCTAGAGTCTCTATAGGGTCCCTAGGGTCTCTATAGGGTCTCTAGGGTCTCTCTAGGGTCTCTATAGGGTCTCTAGGGTCTCTATAGGGTCTCTATAGGGTCCCTAGGGTCTCTATAGGATATCTATAGGGTTCCTAGGGCTCTATATGGTCTCTATAGGGTCTCTATAGGGTCTCTAGTGTCTCTATAGTGTCTCTATAGGGTCTCTAGTGTCTCTATAGGGTCTCTATAGGGTCCCTAGGGTCTCTATAGGGTCTCTATAGGGTTCCTAGGGTCTCTATAGGGTCCCTAGGGTCTCTATAGGGTCTCTAGGGTCTCTCTAGGGTCTCTAGGGTCTCTCTATGGTCTCTATAGGGTCTCTAGGGTCTCTCTAGGGTCTCTATAGGGTCTCTAGGGTCTCTATAGGGTCTCTATAGGGTCCCTAGGGTCTCTATAGGGTCTCTATAGGGTTCCTAGGGTCTCTATAGGGTCCCCTAGGGTCTCTATAGGGTCTCTATAGGGTTCCTAGGGTCTCTATAGTGTCTCTAGAGGGTTCCTAGGGTCTCTATAGGGTCCCTAGGGTCTCTATAGGGTCTCTAAGGTCTCTCTAGGGTCTCTATAGGGTCTCTAGGGTCTCTCTAGGGTCTCTATAGGGTCTCTAGGGTCTCTATACGGTCTCTATAGAATTCTAAGGTCTCTATAGGGTCTCTATAGGGTCTCTAGTGTCTCTATAGGGTCTCTATAGGGTCCCTAGGGTCTCTATAGGGTCTCTATAGGGTCTCTATAGGGTTCCTAGGGTCTCTATAGGGTCTCTCTAGGGTCTCTATAGGGTCTCTAGGGTCTCTCTAGGGTCTCTATAGGGTCTCTAGGGTCTCTATACGGTCTCTATAGAATTCTAAGGTCTCTATAGGGTCTCTATAGGGTCTCTAGTGTCTCTATAGGGTCTCTATAGGTTCCCTAGGGTCTCTATAGGGTCTCTAGGGCCTCTATAGGGTCTCTATAGGGCCTCTAGTGTCTCTATAGGGTCTCTATAGGGTCCCTAGGGTCTCTATAGGGTCTCTATAGGGTCCCTAGGGTCTCTATAGGGTCTCTAGGGTCTCTCTAGGGTCTCTATAGGGTCTCTAGGGTCTCTCTAGGGTCTCTATAGTGTCTCTAGTGTCTCTATACGGTCTCTATAGGGTTCCTAGGGTCTCTATAGGGTCTCTATAGGGTCTCTAGGGCCTCTATAGGGTCTCTATAGGGTCCCTAGGGTCTCTATAGTGTCTCTAGGGTCTCTCTAGGGTCTCTATAGGGTCCCTAGGGTCTCTATAGGGTCCCTAGGGTCTCTATAGGGTCTCTATAGGGTCTCTAGGGTCTCTATAGGGTCTCTATAGGGTCTCTAGGGTCTCTATAGGGTCTCTATAGGGTCCCTAGGGTCTCTATAGGGTCTCTATCGGGTTCCTAGGGTCTCTATAGGGTCCCTAGGGTATCTATAGGGTCTCTAGGGTCTCTATAGGGTCTCTATAGGGTCTCTAGTGTCTCTATAGGGTCTCTATAGGGTCCCTAGGGTCTCTATAGGGTCTCTATAGTGTCCCTAGGGTCTCTATAGGGTCTCTATAGGGTTCCTAGGGTCTCTATAGGGTCTCTAGGGTCTCTCTAGGGTCTCTATAGGGTCTCTTGGGTCTCTATAGGGACTCTAGTGTCTCTATAGGATCTCTATAGGGTCCCTAGGGTCTCTATAGGGTCTCTATAGGATCCCTAGGGTCTCTATAGGGTCTCTAGGGTCTCTCTAGGGTCTCTATAGGATCCCTAGGGTCTCTATAGGGTCTCTATAGGGTTCCTAGGGTCTCTATAGGGTTCCTAGGGTCTCTATAGGGTCCGTAGGGTCTCTATCGGGTCTCTATAGGGTTCCTAGGGTCTCTATAGGGTCCCTAGGGTCTCTATAGTGTCTCTATAGGGTCTCTAGCGTCTCTATAGGGTCTCTATAGGGTTCCTAGTGTCTCTATAGGGTCCCTAGGTTCTCTATAGTGTCTCTATAGGGTTCCTAGGGTCTCTATAGGGTCCCTAGGGTCTCTATAGGGTCTCTAGGGTCACTATAGGGACTCTATAGGGTCCCTAGGGTCTCTATAGTGTCTCTATAGGGTCTCTATAGGGTTCCTAGGGTCTCTATAGGGTCCCTAGGGTCTCTATAGGGTCTCTAGGGTCACTATAGGGACTCTATAGGGTCCCTAGGGTCTCTATAGGGGTCTCTATAGGGTTCCTAGGGTCTCTATAGGTTCCCTAGGGTCTCTATAGGGTCTCTAGGGCCTCTATAGGGTCTCTATAGGGCCTCTAGTGTCTCTATAGGGTCTCTATAGGGTCCCTAGAGTTTCTATAGGGTCTCTATAGGGTCCCTAGGGTCTCTATAGGGTCTCTATAGGGTCTCTAGGGTCTCTCTAGGGTCTCTATAGGGTCTCTAGGGTCTCTATACGGTCTCTATAGGGTTCCTAGGGTCTCTATAGTGTCTCTATAGGGTCTCTAGGGCCTCTATAGGGTCTCTATAGGGTCCCTAGGGTCTCTATAGGGTCTCTATAGGGTTCCTAGGGAATCTATAGGGTCCCTAGGGTCTCTATAGTGTCTCTAGGGTCTCTATAGGGTCTCTATAGGGTCTCTATAGGGTTCCTAGGGTCTCTATAGGGTCCCTAGGGTCTCTATAGGGTCTCTAGGGTCACTATAGGGACTCTATAGGGTCCCTAGGGTTTCTATAGTGTCTCTATAGGGTTCCTAGGGTCTCTATAGGGTCTCTAGGGTCTCTCTAGGGTCTCTATAGGGTCTCTAGGGTCTCTATATGGTCTCTATAGGGTCTCTAGGGTCTCTATACGGTCTCTATAGGTTTCCTAGGGTCTCTATAGGGTCTCTATAGGGTCTCTAGTGTCTCTATAGGATCTCTATAGGGTCCCTAGGGTCTCTATAGGGTCTCTATAGGGTCTCTATAGGGTCCCTAGGGTCTCTATAGGGTCCCTAGGGTCTCTATAGGGTCTCTAGGGTCTCTATAGGGTCTCTATAGGGTCCCTAGGGTCTCTATAGGGTCTCTATAGAGTTCCTAGGGTCTCTATAGGTTCCCTAGGGTCTCTATAGGGTCTCTAGGGCCTCTATAGGGTCTCTATAGGGCCTCTAGTGTCTCTATAGGGTCTCTATAGGGTCCCTAGTGTCTCTATAGGGTCTCTATAGGGTCCCTAGGGTCTCTATACGGTCTCTAGGGTCTCTCTAGGGTCTCTATAGGGTCTCTAGGGTCTGTCTAGGGTCTCTATAGGGTCTCTAGTGTCTCTATACGGTCTCTATAGGATTCCTAGGGTCTCTATAGGGTCTCTATAGGGTTTCTAGGGCCTCTATAGGGTCTCTATAGGGTCCCTAGGGTATCTATAGGGTCTCTATAGGGTTCCTAGGGTCTCTATTGGGTCCCTAGGGTCTCTATAGGGTCTCTAGGGTCTCTCTAGGGTGTCTATAGGGTCTCTAGGGTCTCTATAGGGTCTCTATAGGGTCTCTATAGGGTCCCTAGGGTCTCTATAGGGTCTCTAGGGTCTCTCTAGGGTCTCTATAGGGTCTCTAGTGTCTCTATAGGGTCTCTATAGGGTTCCTTGGGTCTCTATAGGGTCTCTAGGGTCTCTATAGGGTCTCTATAGGGTCCCTAGGGTCTCTATAGGGTCTCTATAGGGTTCCTAGAGTCTCTATAGGGTCCCTAGGGTCTCTATAGGGTCTCTAGGGTCTCTCTAGGGTCTCTATAGGGTCTCTAGGGTCTCTATAGGGTCTCTATAGGGTCCCTAGGGTCTCTATAGGGTATCTATGGGGTTCCTAGGGCTCTATATTGTCTCTATAGGGTCTCTATAGGGTCTCTAGTGTCTCTATAGTGTCTCTATAGGGTCTCTAGTGTCTCTATAGGGTCTCTATAGGGTCCCTAGGGTCTCTATAGGGTCTCTATAGGGTTCCTAGGGTCTCTATAGGGTCCCTAGGGTCTCTATAGGGTCTCTAGGGTCTCTCTAGGGTCTCTATAGGGTCCCTAGGGTCTCTATAGGGTCTCTATAGGGTCTCTATAGGGTTCCTAGGGTCTCTATAGGGTCCCCAGGGTCTCTATAGGGTCTCTAAAGGGTTCCTAGGGTCTCTATAGTGTCTCTAGTGTCTCTATACGGTCTCTATAGGGTTCCTAGGGTCTCTATAGGGTCTCTATAGGGTCTCTAGGGCCTCTATAGGGTCTCTATAGGGTCTCTAGGGTCTCTCTAGGGTGTCTATAGGGTCTCTAGGGTCTCTATAGGGTCTCTATAGGGTCTCTATAGGGTCCCTAGGGTCTCTATAGGGTCTCTAGGGTCTCTCTAGTGTCTCTATAGGGTCTCTAGGGTCTCTATAGGGTCTCTATAGGGTTCCTAGGGTCTCTATAGGGTCTCTAGGGTCTCTATAGTGTCTCTATAGGGTCCCTAGTGTCTCTATAGGGTCTCTATAGGGTTCCTAGAGTCTCTATAGGGTCCCTAGGGTCTCTATAGGGTCTCTAGGGTCTCTCTAGGGTCTCTATAGGGTCTCTAGGGTCTCTATAGGGTCTCTATAGGGTCCCTAGGGTCTCTATAGGGTATCTATAGGGGTTCCTAGGGCTCTATATGGTCTCTATAGGGTCTCTATAGGGTCTCTAGTGTCTCTATAGTGTCTCTATAGGGTCTCTAGTGTCTCTATAGGGTCTCTATAGGGTCCCTAGGGTCTCTATAGGGTCTCTATAGGGTTCCTAGGGTCTCTATAGGGTCCCTAGGGTCTCTATAGGGTCTCTAGGGTCTCTCTAGGGTCTCTAGGGTCTCTCTATGGTCTCTATAGGGTCTCTAGGGTCTCTCTAGGGTCTCTATAGGGTCTCTAGGGTCTCTATAGGGTCTCTATAGGGTCCCTAGGGTCTCTATAGGGTCTCTATAGGGTTCCTAGGGTCTCTATAGGGTCCCTAGGGTCTCTATAGGGTCTCTATAGGGTTCCTAGGGTCTCTATAGTGTCTCTAGAGGGTTCCTAGGGTCTCTATAGGGTCCCTAGGGTCTCTATAGGGTCTCTAAGGTCTCTCTAGGGTCTCTATAGGGTCTCTAGGGTCTCTCTAGGGTCTCTATAGGGTCTCTAGGGTCTCTATACGGTCTGTATAGAATTCTAAGGTCTCTATAGGGTCTCTATAGGGTCTCTAGTGTCCTCTATAGGGTCTCTATAGGGTCCCTAGGGTCTCTATAGGGTCTCTATAGGGTCTCTATAGGGTTCCTAGGGTCTCTATAGGGTCTCTATAGGGTCTCTATAGGGTCTCTAAAGGGTTCCTAGGGTCTCTATAGGTTCCCTAGGGTCTCTATAGGGTCTCTAGGGCCTCTATAGGGTCTCTATAGGGCCTCTAGTGTCTCTATAGGGTCTCTATAGGGTCCCTAGGGTCTCTATAGGGTCTCTATAGGGTCCCTAGGGTCTCTATAGGGTCTCTAGGGTCTCTCTAGGGTCTCTATAGGGTCTCTAGGGTCTCTCTAGGGTCTCTATAGTGTCTCTAGTGTCTCTATACGGTCTCTATAGGGTTCCTAGGGTCTCTATAGGGTCTCTATAGGGTCTCTAGGGCCTCTATAGGGTCTCTATAGGGTCCCTAGGGTCTCTATAGTGTCTCTAGGGTCTCTCTAGGGTCTCTATAGGGTCCCTAGGGTCTCTATAGGGTCCCCTAGGGTCTCTATAGGGTCTCTATAGGGTCTCTAGTGTCTCTATAGGGTCTCTATAGGGTCTCTAGGGTCTCTATAGGGTCTCTATAGGGTCCCTAGGGTCTCTATAGGGTCTCTATCGGGTTCCTAGGGTCTCTATAGGGTCCCTAGGGTCTCTATAGGGTCTCTAGGGTCTCTATAGGGTCTCTATAGGGTCTCTAGTGTCTCTATAGGGTCTCTATAGGGTCCCTAGGGTCTCTATAGGGTCTCTATAGTGTCCCTAGGGTCTCTATAGGGTCTCTATAGGGTTCCTAGGGTCTCTATAGGGTCTCTAGGGTCTCTATAGGGTCTCTATAGGGTCTCTTGGGTCTCTATAGGGACTCTAGTGTCTCTATAGGATCTCTATAGGGTCCCTAGGGTCTCTATAGGGTCTCTATAGGATCCCTAGGGTCTCTATAGGTCTCTAGGGTCTCTATAGGGTCTCTATAGGATCCCTAGGGTCTCTATAGGGTCTCTATAGGGTTCCTAGGGTCTCTATAGGGTTCCTAGGGTCTCTATAGGGTCCGTAGGGTCTCTATCGGGTCTCTATAGGGTTCCTAGGGTCTCTATAGGGTCCCTAGGGTCTCTATAGTGTCTCTATAGGGTCTCTAGGGTCTCTATAGGGTCTCTATAGGGTTCCTAGTGTCTCTATAGGGTTCCTAGGGTCTCTATAGTGTCTCTATAGGGTTCCTAGGGTCTCTATAGGGTCCCTAGGGTCTCTATAGTGTCTCTAGGGTCACTATAGGGACTCTATAGGGTCCCTAGGGTCTCTATAGTGTCTCTATAGGGTCTCTATAGGGTTCCTAGGGTCTCTATAGGGTCCCTAGGGTCTCTATAGGGTCTCTAGGGTCACTATAGGGACTCTATAGGGTCCCTAGGGTCTCTATGGGGTCTCTATAGGGTTCCTAGGGTCTCTATAGGTTCCCTAGGGTCTCTATAGGGTCTCTAGGGCCTCTATAGGGTCTCTATAGGGCCTCTAGTGTCTCTATAGGGTCTCTATAGGGTCCCTAGGGTCTCTATAGGGTCTCTATAGGGTCCCTAGGGTCTCTATAGGGTCTCTAGGGTCTCTCTAGGGTCTCTATAGGGTGTCTAGGGTCTCTCTAGGGTCTCTATAGGGTCTCTAGGGTCTCTATACGGTCTCTATAGGGTTCCTAGGGTCTCTATAGTGTCTCTATAGGGGTCTCTAGGGCCTCTATAGGGTCTCTATAGGGTCCCTAGGGTCTCTATAGGGTCTCTATAGGGTTCCTAGGGAATCTATAGGGTCCCTAGGGTCTCTATAGTGTCTCTAGGGTCTCTATAGGGTCTCTATAGGGTCTCTATAGGGTTCCTAGGGTCTCTATAGGGTCCCTAGGGTCTCTATAGGGTCTCTAGGGTCACTATAGGGACTCTATAGGGTCCCTAGGGTTTCTATAGTGTCTCTATAGGGTTCCTAGGGTCTCTATAGGGTCTCTATAGGGTTCCTAGAGTCTCTATAGGGTCCCTAGGGTCTCTATAGGGTCTCTAGGGTCTCTCTAGGGTCTCTATAGGGTCTCTAGGGTCTCTATAGGGTCTCTATAGGGTCCCTAGGGTCTCTATAGGATATCTATAGGGTTCCTAGGGCTCTATATGGTCTCTATAGGGTCTCTATAGGGTCTCTAGGGTCTCTATAGGGTCTCTATAGGGTCTCTAGTGTCTCTATAGGGTCTCTATAGGGTCCCTAGGGTCTCTATAGGGTCTCTATAGGGTTCCTAGGGTCTCTATAGGGTCCCTAGGGTCTCTATAGGGTCTCTAGGGTCTCTCTAGGGTCTCTAGGGTCTCTCTATGGTCTCTATAGGGTCTCTAGGGTCTCTCTAGGGTCTCTATAGGGTCTCTAGGGTCTCTATAGGGTCTCTATAGGGTCCCTAGGGTCTCTATAGGGTCTCTATAGGGTTCCTAGGGTCTCTATAGGGTCCCTAGGGTCTCTATAGGGTCTCTATAGGGTTCCTAGGGTCTCTATAGTGTCTCTAGAGGGGTTCCTAGGGTCTCTATAGGGTCCCTAGGGTCTCTATAGGGTCTCTAAGGTCTCTCTAGGGTCTCTATAGGGTCTCTAGGGTCTCTCTAGGGTCTCTATAGGGTCTCTAGGGTCTCTATACGGTCTCTATAGAATTCTAAGGTCTCTATAGGGTCTCTATAGGGTCTCTAGTGTCTCTATAGGGTCTCTATAGGGTCCCTAGGGTCTCTATAGGGTCTCTATAGGGTCTCTATAGGGTTCCTAGGGTCTCTATAGGGTCTATAGGGTCTCTATAGGGTCTCTAAAGGGTTCCTAGGGTCTCTATAGGTTCCCTAGGGTCTCTATAGGGTCTCTAGGGCCTCTATAGGGTCTCTATAGGGCCTCTAGTGTCTCTATAGGGTCTCTATAGGGTCCCTAGGGTCTCTATAGGGTCTCTATAGGGTCCCTAGGGTCTCTATAGGGTCTCTAGGGTCTCTCTAGGGTCTCTATAGGGTCTCTAGGGTCTCTCTAGGGTCTCTATAGTGTCTCTAGTGTCTCTATACGGTCTCTATAGGGTTCCTAGGGTCTCTATAGGGTCTCTATAGGGTCTCTAGGGCCTCTATAGGGTCTCTATAGGGTCCCTAGGGTCTCTATAGTGTCTCTAGGGTCTCTCTAGTGTCTCTATAGGGTCCCTAGGGTCTCTATAGGGTCCCTAGGGTCTCTATAGTGTCTCTATAGGGTCTCTAGTGTCTCTATAGGGTCTCTATAGGGTCTCTAGGGTCTCTATAGGGTCTCTATAGGGTCCCTAGGGTCTCTATAGGGTCTCTATCGGGTTCCTAGGGTCTCTATAGGGTCCCTAGGGTCTCTATAGGGTCTCTAGGGTCTCTATAGGGTCTCTATAGGGTCTCTAGTGTCTCTATAGGGTCTCTATAGGGTCCCTAGGGTCTCTATAGGGTCTCTATAGTGTCCCTAGGGTCTCTATAGGGTCTCTATAGGGTTCCTAGGGTCTCTATAGGGTCTCTAGGGTCTCTCTAGGGTCTCTATAGGGTCTCTTGGGTCTCTATAGGGACTCTAGTGTCTCTATAGGATCTCTATAGGGTCCCTAGGGTCTCTATAGGGTCTCTATAGGATCCCTAGGGTCTCTATAGGGTCTCTAGGGTCTCTATAGGGTCTCTATAGGATCCCTAGGGTCTCTATAGGGTCTCTATAGGGTTCCTAGGGTCTCTATAGGGTTCCTAGGGTCTCTATAGGGTCCGTAGGGTCTCTATCGGGTCTCTATAGGGTTCCTAGGGTCTCTATAGGGTCCTAGGGTCTCTATAGTGTCTCTATAGGGTCTCTAGGGTCTCTATAGGGTCTCTATAGTGTTCCTAGTGTCTCTATAGGGTCCCTAGGGTCTCTATAGTGTCTCTATAGGGTTCCTAGGGTCTCTATAGGGTCCCTAGGGTCTCTATAGGGTCTCTAGGGTCACTATAGGGACTCTATAGGGTCCCTAGGGTCTCTATAGTGTCTCTATAGGGTCTCTATAGGGTTCCTAGGGTCTCTATAGGGTCCCTAGGGTCTCTATAGGGTCTCTAGGGTCACTATAGGGACTCTATAGGGTCCCTAGGGTCTCTATGGGGTCTCTATAGGGTTCCTAGGGTCTCTATAGGTTCCCTAGGGTCTCTATAGGGTCTCTAGGGCCTCTATAGGGTCTCTATAGGGCCTCTAGTGTCTCTATAGGGTCTCTATAGGGTCCCTAGTGTCTCTATAGGGTCTCTATAGGGTCCCTAGGGTCTCTATACGGTCTCTAGGGTCTCTCTAGGGTCTCTATAGGGTCTCTAGGGTCTGTCTAGGGTCTCTATAGGGTCTCTAGTGTCTCTATACGGTCTCTATAGGATTCCTAGGGTCTCTATAGGGTCTCTATAGGGTTTCTAGGGCCTCTATAGGGTCTCTATAGGGTCCCTAGGGTATCTATAGGGTCTCTATAGGGTTCCTAGGGTCTCTATTGGGTCCCTAGGGTCTCTATAGGGTCTCTAGGGTCTCTCTAGGGTGTCTATAGGGTCTCTAGGGTCTCTATAGGGTCTCTATAGGGTCTCTATAGGGTCCCTAGGGTCTCTATAGGGTCTCTAGGGTCTCTCTAGGGTCTCTATAGGGTCTCTAGTGTCTCTATAGGGTCTCTATAGGGTTCCTTGGGTCTCTATAGGGTCTCTAGGGTCTCTATAGGGTCTCTATAGGGTCCCTAGGTTCTCTATAGGGTCTCTATAGGGTTCCTAGGGTCTCTATAGGGTCCCTAGTGTCTCTATAGGGTCTCTAGGGTCTCTCTAGGGTCTCTATAGGGTCTCTAGGGTCTCTATAGGGTCTCTATAGGGTCCCTAGGGTCTCTATAGGGTATCTATGGGGTTCCTAGGGCTCTATATTGTCTCTATAGGGTCTCTATAGGGTCTCTAGTGTCTCTATAGTGTCTCTATAGGGTCTCTAGTGTCTCTATAGGGTCTCTATAGGGTCCCTAGGGTCTCTATAGGGTCTCTATAGGGTTCCTAGGGTCTCTATAGGGTCCCTAGGGTCTCTATAGGGTCTCTAGGGTCTCTCTAGGGTCTCTATAGGGTCCCTAGGGTCTCTATAGGGTCTCTATAGGGTCTCTATAGGGTTCCTAGGGTCTCTATAGGGTCCCCAGGGTCTCTATAGGGTCTCTAAAGGGTTCCTAGGGTCTCTATAGGTTCCCTAGGGTCTCTATAGGGGTCTCTAGGGCCTCTATAGGGTCTCTATAGGGCCTCTAGTGTCTCTATAGGGTCTCTATAGGGACCCTAGGGTCTCTATAGGGTCTCTATAGGGTCCCTAGGGTCTCTATAGGGTCTCTAGGGTCTCTCTAGGGTCTCTATAGGGTCTCTAGGGTCTCTCTAGGGTCTCTATAGTGTCTCTAGTGTCTCTATACGGTCTCTATAGGGTTCCTAGGGTCTCTATAGGGTCTCTATAGGGTCTCTAGGGCCTCTATAGGGTCTCTATAGGGTCTCTAGGGTCTCTCTAGGGTGACTATAGGGTCTCTAGGGTCTCTATAGGGTCTCTATAGGGTCTCTATAGGGTCCCTAGGGTCTCTATAGGGTCTCTAGGGTCTCTCTAGTGTCTCTATAGGGTCTCTAGGGTCTCTATAGGGTCTCTATAGGGTTCCTAGGGTCTCTATAGGGTCTCTAGGGTCTCTATAGTGTCTCTATAGGGTCCCTAGTGTCTCTATAGGGTCTCTATAGGGTTCCTAGAGTCTCTATAGGGTCCCTAGGGTCTCTATAGGGTCTCTAGGGTCTCTCTAGGGTCTCTATAGGGTCTCTAGGGTCTCTATAGGGTCTCTATAGGGTCCCTAGGGTCTCTATAGGGTATCTATAGGGTTCCTAGGGCTCTATATGGTCTCTATAGGGTCTCTATAGGGTCTCTAGTGTCTCTATAGTGTCTCTATAGGGTCTCTAGTGTCTCTATAGGGTCTCTATAGGGTCCCTAGGGTCTCTATAGGGTCTCTATAGGGTTCCTAGGGTCTCTATAGGGTCCCTAGGGTCTCTATAGGGTCTCTAGGGTCTCTCTAGGGTCTCTAGGGTCTCTCTATGGTCTCTATAGGGTCTCTAGGGTCTCTCTAGGGTCTCTATAGGGTCTCTAGGGTCTCTATAGGGTCTCTATAGGGTCCCTAGGGTCTCTATAGGGTCTCTATAGGGTTCCTAGGGTCTCTATAGGGTCCCTAGGGTCTCTATAGGGTCTCTATAGGGTTCCTAGGGTCTCTATAGTGTCTCTAGAGGGTTCCTAGGGTCTCTATAGGGTCCCTAGGGTCTCTATAGGGTCTCTAAGGTCTCTCTAGGGTCTCTATAGGGTCTCTAGGGTCTCTCTAGGGTCTCTATAGGGTCTCTAGGGTCTCTATACGGTCTCTATAGAATTCTAAGGTCTCTATAGGGTCTCTATAGGGTCTCTAGTGTCTCTATAGGGTCTCTATAGGGGTCCCTAGGGTCTCTATAGGGTCTCTATAGGGTCTCTATAGGGTTCCTAGGGTCTCTATAGGGTCTCTATAGGGTCTCTATAGGGTCTCTAAAGGGTTCCTAGGGTCTCTATAGGTTCCCTAGGGTCTCTATAGGGTCTCTAGGGCCTCTATAGGGTCTCTATAGGGCCTCTAGTGTCTCTATAGGGTCTCTATAGGGTCCCTAGGGTCTCTATAGGGTCTCTATAGGGTCCCTAGGGTCTCTATAGGGTCTCTAGGGTCTCTCTAGGGTCTCTATAGGGTCTCTAGGGTCTCTCTAGGGTCTCTATAGTGTCTCTAGTGTCTCTATACGGTCTCTATAGGGTTCCTAGGGTCTCTATAGGGTCTCTATAGGGTCTCTAGGGCCTCTATAGGGTCTCTATAGGGTCCCTAGGGTCTCTATAGTGTATCTAGGGTCTCTCTAGGGTCTCTATAGGGTCCCTAGGGTCTCTATAGGGTCCCTAGGGTCTCTATAGGGTCTCTATAGGGTCTCTAGTGTCTCTATAGGGTCTCTATAGGGTCTCTAGGGTCTCTATAGGGTCTCTATAGGGTCCCTAGGGTCTCTATAGGGTCTCTATCGGGTTCCTAGGGTCTCTATAGGGTCCCTAGGGTCTCTATAGGGTCTCTAGGGTCTCTATAGGGTCTCTATAGGGTCTCTAGTGTCTCTATAGGGTCTCTATAGGGTCCCTAGGGTCTCTATAGGGTCTCTATAGTGTCCCTAGGGTCTCTATAGGGTCTCTATAGGGTTCCTAGGGTCTCTATAGGGTCTCTAGGGTCTCTCTAGGGTCTCTATAGGGTCTCTTGGGTCTCTATAGGGACTCTAGTGTCCTCTATAGGATCTCTATAGGGTCCCTAGGGTCTCTATAGGGTCTCTATAGGATCCCTAGGGTCTCTATAGGGTCTCTAGGGTCTCTATAGGGTCTCTATAGGATCCCTAGGGTCTCTATAGGGTCTCTATAGGGTTCCTAGGGTCTCTATAGGGTTCCTAGGGTCTCTATAGGGTCCGTAGGGTCTCTATCGGGTCTCTATAGGGTTCCTAGGGTCTCTATAGGGTCCCTAGGGTCTCTATAGTGTCTCTATAGGGTCTCTAGGGTCTCTATAGGGTCTCTATAGTGTTCCTAGTGTCTCTATAGCGTCCCTAGGGTCTCTATAGTGTCTCTATAGGGTTCCTAGGGTCTCTATAGGGTCCCTAGGGTCTCTATAGGGTCTCTAGGGTCACTATAGGGACTCTATAGGGTCCCTAGGGTCTCTATAGTGTCTCTATAGGGTCTCTATAGGGTTCCTAGGGTCTCTATAGGGTCCTAGGGTCTCTATAGGGTCTCTAGGGTCACTATAGGGACTCTATAGGGTCCCTAGGGTCTCTATGGGGTCTCTATAGGGTTCCTAGGGTCTCTATAGGTTCCCTAGGGTCTCTATAGGGTCTCTAGGGCCTCTATAGGGTCTCTATAGGGTCCCTAGGGTCTCTATAGGGTCTCTATAGGGTCCCTAGGGTCTCTATAGGGTCTCTAGGGTCTCTCTAGGGTCTCTATAGGGTGTCTAGGGTCTCTCTAGGGTCTCTATAGGGTCTCTAGGGTCTCTATACGGTCTCTATAGGGTTCCTAGGGTCTCTATAGTGTCTCTATAGGGTCTCTAGGGCCTCTATAGGGTCTCTATAGGGTCCCTAGGGTCTCTATAGGGTCTCTATAGGGTTCCTAGGGAATCTATAGGGTCCCTAGGGTCTCTATAGTGTCTCTAGGGTCTCTATAGGGTCTCTATAGGGTCTCTATAGGGTTCCTAGGGTCTCTATAGGGTCCCTAGGGTCTCTATAGGGTCTCTAGGGTCACTATAGGGACTCTATAGGGTCCCTAGGGTTTCTATAGTGTCTCTATAGGGTTCCTAGGGTCTCTATAGGGTCTCTAGGGTCTCTCTAGGGTCTCTATAGGGTCTCTAGGGTCTCTATATGGTCTCTATAGGGTCTCTAGGGTCTCTATACGGTCTCTATAGGTTTCCTAGGGTCTCTATAGGGTCTCTATAGGGTCTCTAGTGTCTCTATAGGATCTCTATAGGGTCCCTAGGGTCTCTATAGGGTCTCTATAGGGTCTCTATAGGGTCCCTAGGGTCTCTATAGGGTCCCTAGGGTCTCTATAGGGTCTCTAGGGTCTCTATAGGGTCTCTATAGGGTCCCTAGGGTCTCTATAGGGTCTCTATAGAGTTCCTAGGGTCTCTATAGGTTCCCTAGGGTCTCTATAGGGTCTCTAGGGCCTCTATAGGGTCTCTATAGGGCCTCTAGTGTCTCTATAGGGTCTCTATAGGGTCCCTAGTGTCTCTAGGTGTCTCTATAGGGTCTCTATAGGGTCCCTAGGGTCTCTATACGGTCTCTAGGGTCTCTCTAGGGTCTCTATAGGGTCTCTAGGGTCTGTCTAGGGTCTCTATAGGGTCTCTAGTGTCTCTATACTGTCTCTATAGGATTCCTAGGGTCTCTATAGGGGTCTCTATAGGGTTTCTAGGGCCTCTATAGGGTCTCTATAGGGTCCCTAGGGTCTCTATAGGGTCTCTATAGGGTTCCTAGGGTCTCTATTGGGTCCCTAGGGTCTCTATAGGGTCTCTAGGGTCTCTCTAGGGTGTCTATAGGGTCTCTAGGGTCTCTATAGGGTCTCTATAGGGTCTCTATAGGGTCCCTAGGGTCTCTATAGGGTCTCTAGGGTCTCTCTAGGGTCTCTATAGGGTCTCTAGTGTCTCTATAGGGTCTCTATAGGGTTCCTTGGGTCTCTATAGGGTCTCTAGGGTCTCTATAGGGTCTCTATAGGGTCCCTAGGGTCTCTATAGGGTCTCTATAGGGTTCCTAGAGTCTCTATAGGTTCCCTAGGGTCTCTATAGGGTCTCTAGGGTCTCTCTAGGGTCTCTATAGGGTCTCAAGGGTCTCTATAGGGTCTCTATAGGGTCCCTAGGGTCTCTATAGGGTATCTATGGGGTTCCTAGGGCTCTATATTGTCTCTATAGGGTCTCTATAGGGTCTCTAGTGTCTCTATAGTGTCTCTATAGGGTCTCTAGTGTCTCTATAGGGTCTGTATAGGGTCCCTAGGGTCTCTATAGGGTCTCTATAGGGTTCCTAGGGTCTCTATAGGGTTCCTAGGGTCTCTATAGGGTCTCTAGGGTCTCTCTAGGGTCTCTATAGGGTCCCTAGGGTCTCTATAGGGTCTCTATAGGGTCTCTATAGGGTTCCTAGGGTCTCTATAGGGTCCCCAGGGTCTCTATATTGTCTCTAAAGGGTTCCTAGGGTCTCTATAGGTTCCCTAGGGTCTCTATAGGGTCTCTAGGGCCTCTATAGGGTCTCTATAGGGCCTCTAGTGTCTCTATAGGGTCTCTATAGGGACCCTAGGGTCTCTATAGGGTCTCTATAGGGTCCCTAGGGTCTCTATAGGGTCTCTAGGGTCTCTCTAGGGTCTCTATAGGGTCTCTAGGGTCTCTCTAGGGTCTCCATAGTGTCTCTAGTGTCTCTATACGGTCTCTATAGGGTTCCTAGGGTCTCTATAGGGTCTCTATAGGGTCTCTAGGGCCTCTATAGGGTCTCTATAGGGTCTCTAGGGTCTCTCTAGGGTGTCTATAGGGTCTCTAGGGTCTCTATAGGGGTCTCTATAGGGTCTCTATAGGGTCCCTAGGGTCTCTATAGGGTCTCTAGGGTCTCTCTAGTGTCTCTATAGGGTCTCTAGGGTCTCTATAGGGTCTCTATAGGGTTCCTAGGGTCTCTATAGGGTCTCTAGGGTCTCTATAGTGTCTCTATAGGGTCCCTAGTGTCTCTATAGGGTCTCTATAGGGTTCCTAGAGTCTCTATAGGGTCCCTAGGGTCTCTATAGGGTCTCTAGGGTCTCTCTAGGGTCTCTATAGGGTCTCTAGGGTCTCTATAGGGTCTCTATAGGGTCCCTAGGGTCTCTATAGGGTATCTATAGGGTTCCTAGGGCTCTATATGGTCTCTATAGGGTCTCTATAGGGTCTCTAGTGTCTCTATAGTGTCTCTATAGGGTCTCTAGTGTCTCTATAGGGTCTCTATAGGGTCCCTAGGGTCTCTATAGGGTCTCTATAGGGTTCCTAGGGTCTCTATAGGGTCCCTAGGGTCTCTATAGGGTCTCTAGGGTCTCTCTAGGGTCTCTAGGGTCTCTCTATGGTCTCTATAGGGTCTCTAGGGTCTCTCTAGGGTCTCTATAGGGTCTCTAGGGTCTCTATAGGGTCTCTATAGGGTCCCTAGGGTCTCTATAGGGTCTCTATAGGGTTCCTAGGGTCTCTATAGGGTCCCTAGGGTCTCTATAGGGTCTCTATAGGGTTCCTAGGGTCTCTATAGTGTCTCTAGAGGGTTCCTAGGGTCTCTATAGGGTCCCTAGGGTCTCTATAGGGGTCTCTAAGGTCTCTCTAGGGTCTCTATAGGGTCTCTAGGGTCTCTCTAGGGTCTCTATAGGGTCTCTAGGGTCTCTCTAGGGTCTCTATAGAATTCTAAGGTCTCTATAGGGTCTCTATAGGGTCTCTAGTGTCTCTATAGGGTCTCTATAGGGTCCCTAGGGTCTCTATAGGGTCTCTATAGGGTCTCTATAGGGTTCCTAGGGTCTCTATAGGGTCTCTATAGGGTCTCTATAGGGTCTCTAAAGGGTTCCTAGGGTCTCTATAGGTTCCCTAGGGTCTCTATAGGGTCTCTAGGGCCTCTATAGGGTCTCTATAGGGTCCCTAGGGTCTCTATAGGGTCTCTATAGGGTCCCTAGGGTCTCTATAGGGTCTCTAGGGTCTCTCTAGGGTCTCTATAGGGTCTCTAGGGTCTCTCTAGGGTCTCTATAGTGTCTCTAGTGTCTCTATACGGTCTCTATAGGGTTCCTAGGTTCTCTATAGGGTCTCTATAGGGTCTCTAGGGCCTCTATAGGGTCTCTATAGGGTCCCTAGGGTCTCTATAGTGTCTCTAGGGTCTCTCTAGGGTCTCTATAGGGTCCCTAGGGGTCTCTATAGGGTCCCTAGGGTCTCTATAGGGTCTCTATAGGGTCTCTAGTGTCTCTATAGGGTCTCTATAGGGTCTCTAGGGTCTCTATAGGGTCTCTATAGGGTCCCTAGGGTCTCTATAGGGTCTCTATCGGGTTCCTAGGGTCTCTATAGGGGTCCCTAGGGTCTCTATAGGGTCTCTAGGGCCTCTATAGGGTCTCTATAGGGTCCCTAGGGTCTCTATAGTGTCTCTAGGGTCTCTCTAGGGTCTCTATAGGGTCCCTAGGGTCTCTATAGGGTCCCTAGGGTCTCTATAGGGTCTCTATAGGGTCTCTAGTGTCTCTATAGGGTCTCTATAGGGTCTCTAGGGTCTCTATAGGGTCTCTATAGGGTCCCTAGGGTCTCTATAGGGTCTCTATCGGGTTCCTAGGGTCTCTATAGGGTCCCCTAGGGTCTCTATAGGGTCTCTAGGGTCTCTATAGGGTCTCTATAGGGTCTCTAGTGTCTCTATAGGGTCTCTATAGGGTCCCTAGGGTCTCTATAGGGTCTCTATAGTGTCCCTAGGGTCTCTATAGGGTCTCTATAGGGTTCCTAGGGTCTCTATAGGGTCTCTAGGGTCTCTCTAGGGTCTCTATAGGGTCTCTTGGGTCTCTATAGGGGACTCTAGTGTCTCTATAGGATCTCTATAGGGTCCCTAGGGTCTCTATAGGGTCTCTATAGGATCCCTAGGGTCTCTATAGGGGTCTCTAGGGTCTCTATAGGGTCTCTATAGGATCCCTAGGGTCTCTATAGGGTCTCTATAGGGTTCCTAGGGTCTCTATAGGGTTCCTAGGGTCTCTATAGGGTCCGTAGGGTCTCTATCGGGTCTCTATAGGGTTCCTAGGGTCTCTATAGGGTCCCTAGGGTCTCTATAGTGTCTCTATAGGGTCTCTAGGGTCTCTATAGGGTCTCTATAGGGTTCCTAGTGTCTCTATAGGGTCCCTAGGGTCTCTATAGTGTCTCTATAGGGTTCCTAGGGTCTCTATAGGGTCCCTAGGGTCTCTATAGGGTCTCTAGGGTCACTATAGGGACTCTATAGGGTCCCTAGGGTCTCTATAGTGTCTCTATAGGGTCTCTATAGGGTTCCTAGGGTCTCTATAGGGTCCCTAGGGTCTCTATAGGGTCTCTAGGGTCACTATAGGGACTCTATAGGGGTCTCTAGGGTCACTATAGGGTCTCTATAGGGTTCCTAGGGTCTCTATAGGTTCCCTAGGGTCTCTATAGGGTCTCTAGGGCCTCTATAGGGTCTCTATAGGGCCTCTAGTGTCTCTATAGGGTCTCTATAGGGTCCCTAGGGTCTCTATAGGGTCTCTATAGGGTCCCTAGGGTCTCTATAGGGTCTCTAGGGTCTCTCTAGGGTCTCTATAGGGTCTCTAGGGTCTCTCTAGGGTCTCTATAGGGTCTCTAGGGTCCTCTATACGGTCTCTATAGGGTTCCTAGGGTCTCTATAGTGTCTCTATAGGGTCTCTAGGGCCTCTATAGGGTCTCTATAGGGTCCCTAGGGTCTCTATAGGGTCTCTATAGGGTTCCTAGGGAATCTATAGGGTCCCTAGGGTCTCTATAGTGTCTCTAGGGTCTCTATAGGGTCTCTATTTGGTCTCTATAGGGTTCCTAGGGTCTCTATAGGGTCCCTAGGGTCTCTATAGGGTCTCTAGGGTCACTATAGGGACTCTATAGGGTCCCTAGGGTTTCTATAGTGTCTCTATAGGGTTCCTAGGGTCTCTATAGGGTCTCTAGGGTCTCTCTAGGGTCTCTATAGGGTCTCTAGGGTCTCTATAGGGTCTCTATAGGGTCTCTAGGGGTCTCTATACGGTCTCTATAGGTTTCCTAGGGTCTCTATAGGGTCTCTATAGGGTCTCTAGTGTCTCTATAGGATCTCTATAGGGTCCCTAGGGTCTCTATAGGGTCTCTATAGGGTCTCTATAGGGTCCCTAGGGTCTCTATAGGGTCCCTAGGGTCTCTATAGGGGTCTCTAGGGTCTCTATAGGGTCTCTATAGGGTCCCTAGGGTCTCTATAGGGTCTCTATAGAGTTCCTAGGGTCTCTATAGGTTCCCTAGGGTCTCTATAGGGTCTCTAGGGCCTCTATAGGGTCTCTATAGGGCCTCTAGTGTCTCTATAGGGTCTCTATAGGGTCCCTAGTGTCTCTATAGGGTCTCTATAGGGTCCCTAGGGTCTCTATACGTCTCTAGGGTCTCTCTAGGGTCTCTATAGGGTCTCTAGGGTCTGTCTAGGGTCTCTATAGGGTCTCTAGGGTCTCTATACGGTCTCTATAGGATTCCTAGGGTCTCTATAGGGTCTCTATAGGGTTTCTAGGGCCTCTATAGGGTCTCTATAGGGTCCCTAGGGTCTCTATAGGGTCTCTATAAAGTTCCTAGGGTCTCTATTGGGTCCCTAGGGTCTCTATAGGGTCTCTAGGGTCTCTCTAGGGTGTCTATAGGGTCTCTAGGGTCTCTATAGGGTCTCTATAGGGTCTCTATAGGGTCCCTAGGGTCTCTATAGGGTCTCTAGGGTCTCTCTAGGGTCTCTATAGGGTCTCTAGGGTCTCTATAGGGTCTCTATAGGGTTCCTAGGGTCTCTATAGGGTCTCTAGGGTCTCTATAGGGTCTCTATAGGGTCCCTAGGGTCTCTATAGGGTCTCTATAGGGTTCCTAGAGTCTCTATAGGGTCCCTAGGGTCTCTATAGGGTCTCTAGGGTCTCTCTAGGGTCTCTATAGGGTCTCTAGGGTCTCTATAGGGTCTCTATAGGGTCCCTAGGGTCTCTATAGGGTATCTATGGGGTTCCTAGGGCTCTATATTGTCTCTATAGGGTCTCTATAGGGTCTCTAGTGTCTCTATAGTGTCTCTATAGGGTCTCTAGTGTCTCTATAGGGTCTCTATAGGGTCCCTAGGGTCTCTATAGGGTCTCTATAGGGTTCCTAGGGTCTCTATAGGGTCCCTAGGGTCTCTATAGGGTCTCTAGGGTCTCTCTAGGGTCTCAATAGGGTCCCTAGGGTCTCTATAGGGTCTCTATAGGGTCTCTATAGGGTTCCTAGGGTCTCTATAGGGTCCCCAGGGTCTCTATAGGGTCTCTAAAGGGTTCCTAGGGTCTCTATAGGTTCCCTAGGGTCTCTATAGGGTCTCTAGGGCCTCTATAGGGTCTCTATAGGGCCTCTAGTGTCTCTATAGGGTCTCTATAGGGACCCTAGGGTCTCTATAGGGTCTCTATAGGGTCCCTAGGGTCTCTATAGGGTCTCTAGGGTCTCTCTAGGGTCTCTATAGGGTCTCTAGGGTCTCTCTAGGGTCTCTATAGTGTCTCTAGTGTCTCTATACGGTCTCTATAGGGTTCCTAGGGTCTCTATAGGCTCTCTATAGGGTCTCTAGGGCCTCTATAGGGTCTCTATAGGGTCCCTAGGGTCTCTATAGTGTCTCTAGGGTCTCTCTAGGGTCTCTATAGGGTCCCTAGGGTGTCTATAGTGTCCCTAGGGTCTCTATAGTGTCTCTATAGGGTCTCTAGTGTCTCTATAGGGTCTCTATAGGGTCTCTAGGGTCTCTATAGGGTCTCTATAGGGTCCA